>NC_056739.1:1222579228-1222661728 GCF_019279795.1 Protopterus annectens
GTTAAGTTCTGGTAAAGAATAGGGTTTCAAAAATTTTATGTCGAACTAAACTCAGTTGGGTGGATGAGCTCGGGATATAGCTTTGCTCTCCAGCAGCACCACAAAACCGTATAGTAACAAGTCAAACTGCAATGAATGAATAATTAATACACGTGCTGTCGCTACAACCGGCCGAAGAATTTCCTGATCCTCCAGTAGCTGTGCAAATTTGCTGATGGCAGTAAAGTCGAAGAAACTAAATTAAATAGATATCTGTTTTATTCGTTATACTTACAAACTCCATTCACAATAAAAATTAAGATGCAGGTTTACTGTTCAGAAAACACTTCTAAACGTGAGGCGGACGTCCGGAACGGCGGCAATAACCGTAGACAGGTTGAAGCAGCCGTAAAGCTTCCCTCTTGCGCTTCTTGGAGATTTCTGTGGTAGTTTTGCGTACCTGAATACTTTTCAGAATTACATGACGTTATTTTAATACTCTTAAATGAAAAAAAAACGAAATGATGAAATAGCAATAAGAAAGCAAAGGTCATTTAAGCGGTGACTCATCCTTTCAGTGTAGAGCTGTAAAGGGGGTATATAAATATACCACTATGGACCCTTATTTATTTTCCAATGCACTTCCTACACGTTTCAGCGTAGTCTGAGAAGAGAAATAGGAATAGGCATTAGGTGTTGGGGGAGGGGGGTTATTTTGAAAATAAATGCATACAGTGTGGATTAAATACGGCCACAGCAGTGGAATATGTGATAACTTCTTCCAGAGTAAACACTGCTATGTCTTTCAAATCTGCATAAGTTAACTACAGCAAGGACAGGGCCTTGGTTTAATACCTTGATGTGTCTGGCCTAAGTTATATCTAAATGACATATAACTGTATTAAACAAAGATCGAGAAGTTTCATGCTGTTTACTTCATCTGGATGTTTACAAAACTGCATGCCCACATGCAGTGCAACCAGATGTGTAACATTATGCACACTAGTGTATGCATAATGACACCTTTGTCTGTGAAATAAGACTACCTATGCAACACTACAGTAATATCCTAAGAACAGATAGTGGGAACCCACATTTGGCTATGTGTACCATTTCAAAAGAAAATAATATAAAATACCTTGTCTAGATTATAATAAAATAGCTAAATTTGAAACAAACTGCAGGAGTTAAAGTTGTCACTGCTCAGACTTGAATAAATTACAGTGGATAAATATAATGCAGACGTGCATAATATAATTAAACAAAATACCCTACCATACAAGGACCTGTTCAAAAATATAATCCTTCTAGGCCATTAAGATCACAGCAATAACAACTACTCTATTCAAGCAAATCCTATAACCTTGCACGAGAGTCCCAATGCTTTGTCTATAAAGGAAAACTGGAATTTTGTTCCATATCAAATCAGAGATGAAATTAGCACTCAGGTATTCTTGCAAACTACAGAAACCTACCGAACAAACAATAACACAGTAAAATAGAATTTAACCTACAATTATAATTCAATTCTACATACATCCCAAATATTACATTTCTAACAAGTAACATATTTTTCTTTCCTTCTAAGCACATATCGTTACTTCACATTTAACAGTAGAACTTCCCTACTGTCATATTCCTTATTAACATCACTTAACATCATAACAATTTCTACTTATTCCTGTTGTTTATCCTATGTACTTATCCTTACCTTCTTCACTAGTATCATACTTTCTCCAAAAAAAATTATTACATCAATAAACATGCCATCAACTACTGTACTACTAAGATGTATCGCACATTTCAAATGTACTTAAAGTTGGTACTATATATAAACAAATGCAAATAGATAGATAGATAGAGGGAGAGCTAGAGAGAGAGTGCATACATACATACTTACATCACATACCTATGGAAAATCAGCTAATAACACATTGCCAGCTCTTTCATCTGTTCAAGATCACAAAGAGTGGGGAGTTTGTCTTTCCTCACAGTAATGCGATCCTAGAGTTGCTTTGTATAATTAGCATGGGGTGTGTTGGAATGCAGGGGGATTGCCCCTCTGCAAAAATAATTTATTTTATTTTTTAATTTCTGTATTTTTTTGTTTTGTTCATTTGAAAATCGAACATATTTGCTTGATCTTTTCACATTCATTTATATGAGGATACAATGAAGTGTCATATATTCATTTATATATATATATATATATATATATATATATATATATATATATGTGTGTGTGTAAATATATGTGTATATATATATATATATATATATATATATATATATATATATATATATATATATACACACACACACACAAACACACACACACACACACACACACGCACACACACAATCAGGGGGAGCCTTAAAGTAAGTCAAACATGCTTAAGGTTGACATCTGTTTAGTCGTCATCATAATTTGGTCATCAAAATAGATGACTGACAGTAGTGCAAGATGATCAGTGTTGAAGAATACCTTTTCCCCAATTTATTGTGATTTCAGAGTTGGAATATAACAGAATCAGGAGGTGGTGGTGAGGCACAGGGAGGATTGCCTCCTGCAAAAATGACTGTCTTTAACTTCCAAGGTTTTATCTCTGAACATGCATATTAATGTGTTAATTTTTTAACCTTTTTGTTAATGTTAAAGATGTTGAAATTTAGGGATGTTGATTATTTTTAGTACTATATATATATATATATATATATATATATATATATATATATATGGAACATTTCTATGTTAATAACTGAGATCCTTACGGAACTTCACACTGCAATATATTGAACTGTAAAATCATGAGAACAAATGCTTGAAAACAAAAGTACTTAAAACACAATACTCAGATTGGAGCATTATTAAAGACTGAAAGCTCTAACTGCCAAATCCCAGATTTATGTAGGAGGGAAGCTTCCCTGCATCCTTCATCTAAATGATCTGCCTAACACCCTATAACTTAATTATTCTTAATCCAAGGTTGTACACTAGTGTAAATAATGCTTTCACATGAACCCATGAATTGCACTAATCTGGAAGTAGATTTAAGGTTTGCTACAATATGACAGGTACACCTGTACTCTCTGACATCTCCATCAAGTACATGAGATGCTAAATGAACTCACCTAGGTTGTAGGTGGGACTTTACAGCTGTATGCCATGAGAACTATCTCTTTCCCTATTTATTTGACCAGAAGAAGCCTGAAACTGATTTTTACAATACTGATGAGAAAACAGTTGTTGCAGAATAGGATAGTGGTAGTTTATCCATATAAATATTGATTAAAATGCTGGAAGAGTGGACCTAATGAGAGATCATGGAGCAAGAGAAATGAAGACATTACAGAATAATGTGGTATCACAAGATTCAGTGAAAGTAACAATGATTTCAGTGACTGTAGAAGTAGTGTTCTTCTATGATGCTGAGAGAGCCAGCATTACAGAGTCTAGGTGAGTAGGAGTGCAAGGGAGCCCTAAACAGATACCATTGTAATGTGTGGACGTTGTAAAAAAAATTATTAAAGAAATGCAGCTAAACAAAAGAAGGAACTTGATGAGATCTCAAAGCAAGAGGGAGAAATAACCTGACAAAAAGACACTTTGATCTGTTCTTTGAATGAAGGTAAAAGACAACATGGCAGTCATCATACCTCTTAATCTCATAGTGCAATAAATCTGGACAAAACCTGGCAAAATGGGGTACAAAGGCCCAAAAATAGGGACATAGGTTCATAAGTAGGTACTAGGCTATCTGCCCAAGGGCATGTATAAGCCTAGCCAGAGTGTGCTGGCTTTCACCACCCCACTGATTAATTAACTGATCCTCTGTCAAGTAGAGCCAATTAAGTGATCCCAGGGGTGTATTTTCTGTTACCCATCCACACGACAAGGTTTCTTTTGAAGAGTGTTAGTGAGGGGCTCTGCCTAATGTAGTTTGGAATTTTGTTCCAAAGCATGGGGAGTCTCTGTGACAGGAATATATCCCTCCAGCATGTTATATTTATTGTTGTGGTGAGGTTTAACTCACTAGAGCATGTGGCGTGCAGTGACTTGGATTTCTTTAGGTGGAGCATGTCCATCAATTCTGAGTTGGACATGGCTTCATAAGTCAGGCAGAGATCACCTCTGAGTAAGTGATATGCCACTGAGTACAACTGGTTTGAGTCCAGTAATCCTCTTGGTGAGGTACTTTTGTGGTCTTTCCAACTGTTGGAAGTGTCTTGTGAGGTACATCCCAAATGGAGCATTGCAAGCTATGATGACATATTTTAAATATTGCTCTTATAAACTTAGAAAGTTGCTAGATTATGTTAACATACATTTTCTGAAGGATTTGAAGTCTGAAACTCAAATGTATATCATTATTTAGAGACTTCAATCCTCACATCATCCCATTGATTTGCCAAAAAATTACAAATTTTATGAGTAATAGAACATAAATATGAGGCAGAAATCTGGACATTCTGCAAAAATCTGGACAGTTGAGAGGTATGGTACACTTTGGAATTAAAACCATGTTTGATGTATAATTTGAAATGTGTATAACTTTGCAGAGTACTGTAAGCAAGACAATTTAAAAGGCAAAACGACTTTTCTAGAAGATTTTCAGTATTTGGTTTTAACTAACAAAAAACAATGAAAGTTGTTTATTTGGTTTAGAACAGATGCAAAATCAAGTGAATAACTGAAGAAGGTTCTATTACTTTAATGTAAAAACTGCAGGTGATGAAAATTACTGTTGACCTATTGGGTAAATGTACTGCTGAGTGGGAATGAATCCTGGATCTTGAAACTAAAAAAAACAGATAATCAATCACATCAAATAAGTGAAGATAATATCATTAGTTTAATGCAACTCACAGTAAACTTCTAGGTGTTATTATAGACAACAGTCTCAAATATGACCAGCATATAATGCATATCATTAAATCTTCCCCCATGCTTTCCAACTCAGCAGTCTATTTACCAAATGGGTCAATAGTAATTTTAATTTCCTGTAGTTTTTATGTTTATTTATTTGTCTGTTTACCAGGAAAGTCCAACTGAGTAATGCCCGTTTTCAGCAGAGGCCGGGGCAGAAAAGCTCCATTTGTTTCAATTGCATTATACTTTCTTCCAGTTAAACACAGGGATAGTTGCATTTCTATTCACATTTATACACATATGGTAGTTCCATTTATACATTCTATGATTTTACAGAGGTAGAAGTCACTAAAGAGAAAGCCCACTTGCAACTTAGTGGATTGTACAGGCAGCAGTTATGTATAAAATTTGCTTTGCCATTTCAGTGAGAGGTTGAGAGTATTCTGTTTAAGGAGGATATTTGGAGAGTATCATACAATGAGCATGAGGTTTTATCCATGCGATAAGCATGTGTAGGACCAGGAAGGGTTAAGATGATGTTTAAGTAGTGGTTTAAAACTACTGGGTTTGTTGGAGAGGTTTATTTGTGTGGGGATACTATTCCAGAGTTTAGCAATGTATTGGGAGTAGAGTGATTCTCCTGCAACATTATTTGACATGTTTGTGAATAGTAAAAATTTGTTACTAGAACATAGGTCTCTTGCTGGACAGTAAGGCAGTAATATTTTTTTTTAGTGCAGGGCATTTTTATGGATGATGTATGAGCTTGTGAGCTGTAGTTAGTTGTGAATATGTTAGGTAGTTGTGCAGTTCAAGACAGTTTAATTGCTTTAAGCTATGGCAATGGTGTGTCCTTTAAGGGAGATTGGTGGCAAATTTAGTTGTTTTATTGTAACAGGAGTTTATTTTTTTCTTTGAGTACTGTTTAAGTTTGTTAGGATAGGAACAGAGTATAAAAGAATTGGCGGTAAGAAAGTGGTGGCTAGAGTTTTTCTTGCAGTATCTATAAGGCATCCATTGATCCTATAAAGGGAACATAATTTCTGGTGTGTAGATTTAATATTAATGGTATGTAGTATATGCTTGTCATATTTGAGATTTTCATCTGTTATAACAACTGTGAGTTACAGTTTAATAACAGTATTATTTGTTGACTTATTGCTTTTTATTTTGGCAACCTTTTGAGGTAAAATGCAATAACTTAGTTTTTTGGGGTTGAGTAGGAGGTTTGATTCTTTTAGCCAGATTTCTACAGAGGAGAAAGATTTTTTTGGGTAATGTCTTGGAGTTTATTTATTGTTGAGGCTACACACATATTAATGTTGAATTGTCTGTGTACTGAACTAAACTAGGATGGTGAGTGGAGATGTGGAAGTTATTTATAAATATATTAAATAGGAGAGGACACAGGACAGAGCCCTGAGGGACACCTATAGTAGCTGGTTGAAAGGATGAGTAGGTTTTTGTCATTTAACAACTTGTTACCTTCCAGATATTTAACTAAGCAACCATGACAAAGAGTTTTGTGAAAGTCCTATTGAGGAGAGTTGAATGTGTAGTTGTTGGTACAAGACAGTATCAAATGCCTTTGACAAGTAAATATTGTTACCCTACAATTATAAATGCACATCAAGTGGAGCTTTTCTACCCAGACATCCTCTGAAAATGGGTTTTACCTAGTCAGACTTTTCCTGGTCAACAAAGACAAATAAATAAATTTGCTGCACTATGTTTACACTAGGTGGGGATGTATACTTCAGCAATGAAAAGGTGTAAATGGACATCTAAAGTGATATGTGTAATGATCCAGTTAGGTCTTTTGTCATCAGATGAGCTAGCTTTTTGATTATTCCTTGAAAGCAATTGAGGGAAGTTGTCTGATTAAAAGCACAGTACCTCTGCCATTCCTGCTACCAGTTCTATAATCCTGTAGTATGCTGTAACTAGTATATTCAGAGATAGTTGGGCAAAAGTCATCTTTGATCCAGGTTACAGAGATGGCTACAATGTAGGTTTGTTCCATATCAGGCTATGTTTCAAATAAAGTCCATTTGTTATTGATACTGCATGGGTTGATACAGTAGTCCTTGAGTTCTATGGATGTCACAAGATGATAGTAGTTTTCAGGTCAGTAATATAGTTAGCAAAGTAGGTTTTTGATTTTATTTAATGGGGCAATGCTGGTGTTAAGGTAGAATACTTATGTAATATAGAGGAGCAGGTGAGGTGATTAAGGTATTTTAAGCTGTGTGCATAAATTGTGATTTGTAGTTGTGAGGATGTAGTTTGTTTGAAGTCTCTAGGCTTTGAGAATGGAAATGAGTCAGTGAGTTTGAGAAAAAAGATTAGAAATGAGAGAGGAGTCAGGATAAATAAGATTATATATAGTGAGTTCATGATCTGAAGAAGAGATGGTTTGCTTTAATGAAGACTGTACTGAGTATTCATATAATTGTAACAAGTGGATTTGATATAGTTGTTATGCAGACTATTAAGGGAAGTAATTTGATGATTTTGTTCCCAGGTCATAACTGAAAAGGGTCAGTAGACTAGCTCACTCACCCAGTAATCAAATTGTAAAATAAGTAAACAAATAAATGATACAAAGGTAGAAAGAGAAGTGGGAGGTAATAAAGATAAACTTCAGTAAATGAAAGGTGAATATGAGAATGTATATAGACAAGAGAAAGGCATTAGAGTTAGCAGTTCTTTTTCTTGTTTTCTCTTTTACTTCAGGTAGGACAAGAGGAGGAAAAAGATGACACAAACGATTCTACTGGGTCAGATGGAGTGGTGCCATTAGTGCAAATGGTAATTACATGAAAAAATGAAAAAGACAAAAAAGCATAGGTATATGAAAGATATTTATGGGTATACTTAAAGATAGTTCAGTTAACAGTAAATAGTATTCATTCCTATGTTAGAAGATATGCTAAGAACTAATATAACAAGTATTCAGCATTAAATTAGCATTTTAGTAGATGAGTGGAAAATACTGAGTACATGTAGAGAAGAGAGTGTTAATGAAATTTGGGAATTTCAGAATGTTCTGAGGTAATCATTTTGATTAGAAAAATAGTCAAATTAAGGTGTTAAATCATATCTGTGCAGAAGCCATGGCGACTATTACAGCAGGTCTTTAGGAATAGATTCCTAAATATATTGAATGATTTCCCAATAAGCAGAAATCCCATCATCATGGGTGGTTTTAATTACCCATTTATTAACTAGAATCAATAATGAAGGTTATGCCCCAAAATTATTAGACTTCATAAATGAAAACTCCCAGGAAGAAATTATCAAAGAATCCACTGTAGGTATAAATATTCTTGACCTAGTCCTTACAAGTATAACATTTGTATGTATTATTTCCTTGGCATCCCCATCTCTGATTAAGTCCAATTACAAACTGGTAATTTTTACATTCAAACCCTCAAAAGCTACAGATGGAAACATGACAAAAATAAAGGACTTCAGACATACCAATCTTCTAATACTATGATGAAGTCTTTAAATTCAAATATAGCACTATGGCCCAAGAGGTTGATCAGACAAGGAATTATACAAGCAAATTCTATGCTCACCTGGATAAATGTATACATTTGACTACCTCAACTTAGTTTAAATTGAATGGGAAGTTGAAGACAAAATAGCCTGGTAAATATTTTTTTATTTTTATTTATTTTACATTTGTTGACCAGGCTAGTCTAGCTGGATATATGTCCATTTTCAGTAGAGGCCCGGGGAGAAAAGCTCCACAAAAAGATGGGTTTATATAATCAAGAGTTGTTATACATTCAAATCAGAAATATTATACAAAAGGAAGGTGTTACAAAAAAAACTGGTTCATAAGCATTACCAAGAAAAATACTTTGCAATACTTGAAATAAAAATGCAAGAATTTTTTTTTTTTTAAGGGTGAAAAGAGGTTGAGGGAATAGAAAGTTTAGTCAGGGTTTGTACAGGACAGAGATGCTGGGAATTAAGCACAGTTATTAGCTGTCTCTTGAAGGTACAAACAAAAATACTAAAAGAGCCTAGAAAAGGTTTGAGGGGGTGAAAAAAAAGGTAGAGGGAATAAAAGTTTAGTCAGGGCTTGTACAAGGACAGAGCCATTGAGAGTTAAGCAAAGTTTTTAGGTGCTTCTTGAAAGTGGGTAAAGAAGTAATAGAAGTGAGTTCACTTGGAAACTTGTTCCAGATAGGTCCAATACAGTTGGAGAACAAACAGTCCCCAGCTTTGTTGTTGGATTTATAGGGTGCCGCAAGTAGCTTTGTGGTGGAGCGCAAGGAAGATAGATTTTTATAAGGAGAAATAAGGGTACTAAGTATTGTGGTATTAGAAGGTTGATAGAAGATTTTGTGGGTGATGGTAAGTTGCTGTAGTCGTATTTGATTTTGTAATTCTAGCCAGCCTAGTTGTTTAAGGTTTGAGCAATGATGGGTTTGAAAAGAGGCTCCTGTGGCAAATCTTGCAATATTATTATATGATATTGCTAGTTTATTGAAATTAGATTTTGATAAGTTTGTAAAAATAGGTGAGGCATAAAGAAGGGTAGAGAGTAGGTGCGTTTGTGCTATAGTCCTTCTGGCTGAGGTAGTAAGGAAGGATTTGAGTCTGTAGAGAGATCCAAGTTTTCTATTGACTGACTTGATGGTTAAGTTAATATGGGCATCAAGTTGAGATTATGGTCTATTGTGACACCTAAAAGTTTGGTAGTAGAGTCAGGGGATATTATTGTGCCATTGTTAGAAATTATATCGAAGGTAAAGGTCGAATATTTCTGTGATGGTGTAAAAAGTAATAATTTAGTGTTTTTGGGATTCAGTAAGAGGCAATGCTGAAAGAACCAGTTTTCCGCTGCTGTGAAGACTTGTTGTGTAGTGGTCTGAAGCTTAATTGAGGAGGATGCTGAACATATCAGTGTTGAGTCATCGGCATATTGTATACATATGGATTGAGGAAGGGACATATTTAGATTGTTAAGAAAAATAGAAAAGAGGAGAGGTCCTAGTATTGAGCCTTGTGGCACTCCTATTGTGATGGGAAGAAGAGATGAAATGTGATTATCCCAAAGAACTGCTTGTTGTCTATTTTCTAAGTAGGAATTAAACCACTGGATAGCTTGAGTGTCCAAAGCAAATGATTTGAGGATGTTTAGTAAGAGGGAATGGTTGACCATATCAAAGCCCTTAGAGAGGTGTAAGAATAGCGCTGAGGACAGCAGGTTGTTCCGATTTTTATTAATATGGTCTGTGAATGACAAGAGTGCTATAGTAGTGCTGTGATAGGGTCTGAAACTGTGTTGGCAGTCTGCTAGAAGATTGTTTTGGAGAAGATGGTCAAGTAGTTGACGATGTATACATCTTTCCAATATTTTAGCTAATGGAGAAAGTAAGGCTATGGGATGTAAGTTGGAGAGCTTGAAAGAGTTACCGCCCTTATGTAGAGGAATGATATGAGAAACTTTCCAGAGGGTTGGAATAAAGCCTTCAGTTATGGTTCGATTAATTAATATGGAGACAGGAAGGGCAGTTACTTTGGCTGCAATTTGTAGGTATTCAGCTGGGAGAAGGTCAGCTGAGGGGGTACATGGTTTGAGTTTTGTAAGAAGAGTAAAGATAAGATCTGTTGAAACTGGTTGCAGTTTGAAAGAGGGGGGATTTTTGTTGAGGGAATAAGGTGCTTGCCTGGACTGTGGAGATAAAGTTGAAGCAAGAGAGGTGACAGTGTCTGAGAAAAATTTGTTGAAAGTATCAGCAATTTGGTTAGGCATGTTCTGTGTGAGGTTAGAAGGAGTGGGTGTTTTAGAGTTACCTGGATGTAGTAGTTTATTGATATTTGACCAGAATTTCTGGGGGTTTTGGTGTTGAGTATGTTGGAAATTCCAATAATTTTTTTTTTATCAAGGAATATAAGTTTCTTTGTTGCATTCCTCAGTTGTTTAAAGGTTTGGTGGTCTGATGGGTTTTTAGTACTACGCCATTTGGCCCAGGTTCTATTTCTATGTAACATTTTTTGTTTAGTTTCTCTTGTTAGCCAAGGAGCAGGCTTTTCTTTGGTTTTAATTAATCTAGTAGGGGCATGGAGGTTGAGAATTTGAAGGAATTTGTTGTTAAAGTATGAGACTGCTTCGTCGAGAGGTAAGTATTTTAGGGGAGACCAATTACAAGCTTTGAGTTCTAATTGGAAGTTAGTTTGGTTGAAATTGCTTTTCTTCCTGGTAGTTCTGACTTGAGTATTATTGGAGATAGGGCTGTTTTGTCTGGTGATAAAAGTGGTTAAATGGTCACTGATATTATCATGTAGTGTGCCTGTAGTATAAATCATAGGGTTGCTATTAACTAAAATCCAGTCTAAGGTACTTTGTTTGGAGCTGGTTTTGTTTATTCGAGTGGGGACAGTAATGGTTTTGATAAAGCCATAGAGGTTTATGTGAGAGGTGGGTTTTTGGGAGGTGCAAGAATTCCAATCGATATTAAAGTCACCTAGAAGTATAGTTTCCTGAGGGAAGGAGTTTGAGAGCCAGTGCAGTAAGTTTTCAAGGGTATTAATATTGTTACCTGGGGGTATATAACAACAAATGATATAAATGGATTTATAAGTATTAATTTGTAGTTTGGTGATTAAGATTTCACTATTGTTTTGTAAGGGTGGTTTTCTATCTAGTAAGGTAACCAGTAGTTCAGTTTTGTAAAGTATAGCTACACCTCCACCCTTTTTGGTGTGTCAGTCAAGTCTAATGATGTTATATCCTGGAGGTAGTATGTCATATCTTAATCTTGGTATCTGCTTTTAGCCAGGTTTCAGTTAGACAAAGGATATCGAAGGAATATAGGTCAAGAAGGGCATGCATTTGTGTTGTTTTATTGTTTAGGCTGCGAATATTTCGGTGGGCTATATGGAGAGAGTTCTGATTGGGGGTAGGAATTATAGAATTAGCTTGGTTTACTATGGGGATGGTAGGGTGGTGATTATTTGGGCCTGGATTGGGATGAATGTCGCCATATAGGAATAATAGCTGCTGGTGACTATGTAGGTATTTGGAAAGTTTGGAAGAAATTGAAAAAGGTTTCTTGTTAAGAAAAAAATTGATATGAGTTGATCTATGGTAATGAGGCATGAGGTAGGAAGATGGTGAAGTTATATTGATGTGTGGTTGCGAGATGTAGTGAGAGTGTAAAGTAGTTTGTTTTAGTGCTAGTTGAGATTCAGATAAGTTTGTGTTTTCATAGAAGGTAAGGGAGTAAGCAATGAGAAGAGTGTTTAGTAGTAGGAAAGAGGAGAATAGGATGTTATTTTTAGAAATGTGTGGGTTATACATAGCGAGTGAAGGTGAATACAAAGAGACAGTGAGTAGATAGGTATAATGGTGGGTAGTTAATGGTGAGTATTTGATTTAAAAGAGGGAGTTATTTAGAGGAGGAACAGATAGGAATATTAAAGAGTGGGCGGAGTTGCAAAAATGCCTTAATTATAAGGGTATAGTTATAGGTGGATGGAGTAGGGGGTAGAGCTATTGAGCTATAAGTGTAGGACCCCTGGGGATGGGTGGGCATTGGGGGTAGGGTAGGGGAGCGGAGTGAGCCTGCAGGGCGAACGGAGTGGGTAGAACAAAAGAGAAGGAGAGCCAGAAGAAAAAAGACAATCAGCCAGTTTGTTTGGGATCACTCTCAGGGTCAGGTAAGCTATCCTAGAGAAGGAATTAGTAGGATGTATATAGGTAGAACAGAGAGACTTATAGGGAATTAAGAGGTGATCAGGGAAATAACAAGCATAAACAAACTATGCAATAAAAGGAAGAACTCCTTAGAGTATACAACAAAACTAAAGACAGTCAAATTAAGGTTAGTATTAAGAATTTATCAAAGAATCTGAACAATATCATCAGGAAACTAAAGACATCTCACAAACTCAAACTAGTATTTTTAGACAATGACAGTTGCAATTCCTTCCTTAGTTATGTCAGGAAAAAAGGAATAACTTTCAAACAGTTCTCCATACTTACTCAGAATGGCACTACCTATTCCTATCTAGTCGATATTGCAAGTGTACTAGCTTAACAATTTCAGTATTAATTTTACTCCGAGACAACTATACAAAGCCCACATATCCCTGAGGATATCCAAATCCTATCATTACTCAAGAACATGTATTTAAGATGCTTGCTAAAATAAAAACAAAAAAAAAAATTTCCATGGGAATGGATAAAATACCTGGGTGTTTGATAAACAGTACTAAACAGGCTTTGGCAGAACCATTCCTAAATTCTTTTGACCTGAACCTAGCCACTAGTTTTGTCCCAGGGTCTGATGCAAAGCTGTTGTAACTCCACTTCATAACAGAGGTATCAACACTGACCCAGGAAACTAAAATTGTATTAAATCTTGCCCTCACCATTCTGACATTGTAAAAGGTAGATCCTGCTTGATGAATCTGGTAAACTTCTTTGAAAGGGTAATACAAGCTGTAGACAATGGACATATTATTCACACAGCATATCTCAACCAGACCAAAGCATTTTATATCATACAGCATATTAACATAATAAACTAGCAAACACTAAATTTATAGCTGTGTAATGAGATTGACAGCAAACTGGCTAATGGACAGAACCCACACATTGAGGTCGGTGGGTACATCCTCTGAGAGTATAAAGATAACCAGTGGTGTCCCTGTGGACTCTCTACTGAGACTTCTGCTATTCAGTGTCTACTCCCCTGATCTCCAAATTGCAAACGGCAATCTACGGTTGCCCATGTTGTGGATGACTGTAAAGTGAGTACCATCCTTAAGTTCCCCTCTGACACACAAGTATTCCAACAGGAGCTTATACTTGTTAACAATTAGTACACAAAAAAACAGGCTCAAATTAAATGCTAAAAAGTGCAATATTGTTGCATCTGGGAAGAAATATAAATCCTTCTCTCCCACATACAGTTAACACCTCACTTCAAAATGACCTGAGGGCATAGGTAAATAATTCCTTATCTTTGACCATCATGGTACAGATATAATAAGGAAGTTCTTTTACTTAGTACTTCTGATCCCTAAAGGTATATCATCCCGATCTAATGAAGCCTTACCCCCTTGTACTCTGCATTAATTAGGCCTGTCACAGAATACAATACCCCCTTTGTGTTATGTCTTATCAGGCATATCAAACAACTGGAGAGACCTCTGAGGTTCTTAACTAAGAAGTTCAAGGGCTTAAAGGGCCTGAGCTACCAGGACATGCTGGAAGTACTCTCCTTATATCCAGTATTCTGTAAACTACTTAGGTGTGATCAATGCCTTGCATTTTCATCCATTAGGGATCCAAGAATTCATATATTTGCTTAAATCAATAATCCTATAGACATAAGGAATAGATATTTAAGTCTGCATCAGCAAATTCACAAAACCAGATAGAGGAGGTACATTCATCACACAATGCCTCCTCTGTTCCAGACGAAACTTCCACTCATGTCAAGCAGTGTGATACATTATTGTCTCTCCAAAAGGTACTAGACAACTAGATGGCTATACACAAATTCACCCCAGTCAAACTGGTCTGACCCACCTTGAAAAAAATTGCTATGGCCTAAGAGTGGGTACTGGCAAGGTGTAAATGGCCACAAGACCCAGTTGCTTTGTATTTGCTATGATGCTATGAACAACATATGTACCTTTGTAAATTGTATGTTTTTGTACATAAGAGGGGGCCCTGTGAGCTGTTTCAAAAGATGAAGGCATATTTGGCAAAATACATTGCACAGGCAATGTAGCAGTGTATTTTAACTCTGATATAAACAGAAAAAAGAAAGTTCAAAAAGGGTATTAAAACTTTTGGCAAACATTCTATTGAGATGTGTGATGAGAAAGACAGAATATCAGGATTACAATTCAGAAGGGGTGAACAGAGGAGAAAGATGACATTGAGTGAACTCTATCAAAATAGGCGTCTTTAGTCTTTAGTCACATAACAATTATGACAAAAATAGGTAGTATAAGAATAGAGGTTTGCTAGGTCAAAAGAACAAAACATATTTTTTTTTTACTTATTTGGAAACTCAGTCATATGGTCTTGACCACATGAATTTTGAGGTTCCAAAAACTCGATTAAGTCATAGAAATCTGTAGCCATAGACAGAACCTCTAATGGTAATAGCTGCTCGATCTGGGAATGTACCTTAGATGAAAGCATGCAGACTTTATGACATCAAACACCTGAGACCAGTGTCAGTTTGTCGTTCAGTATGACCCCAAGATCACTCACCTTACACACTAGCTCAGACATGCCAAACCTGTATGCCATACAAGGGCTTAAATACTGAATATTAAAGCCCATAACAGTCACATGGATTGCCTTGGCAAGTATCATTGAACTATTAAGCTTGAACTGATTATTAACCACCCAGCTGTGGATCTACTCTAAGTCTACTGTGAGGGAATCTAAACTTGACAGGGAGCCGTCAGAAAAGGGGAGGTATAGCTGAGTGCCATCAGTATAGCAGTGATACTGCAATCATTTCCTGCTGATGAGGCCAACCAAAGGTAATCAATAGCAAAAGGTAGGGCACAAAGTAGAACCCTGAATTATGTCACAGAACAAGGGGAGAGAAGAAGAATTAATACTTGAAACAGTGTTGTGTGAATGCTCTGAGAGATAGGAGGCAAAGCACTCAAGGGCAGTTTCTGTAACACTGTAATAGTTTATTATTCAGTTCAAAAGAAACCTCTGGACCACAGTAACAATCGCCACCATGTGATCAAGGAGGTTCAGTACTGAATAAAATCTTTGATCACAAACCATGAGAATGATTACTCTACAGTATCAGGTGTGGAAACTATACAGAAAAGGATCTTAGTTCTTGTTCCTTAAGATAAGAGTTGCATTGTGCTTAACTCATTTAATACTGAACTGCAGGAGGCTAATTAACACCTTGCTTTGTGAGATTTTCTCAGCCAGAAAACCACTTGCTTCCATCCATCCATCCATCCATCCATCCATCCTCAACCTCTTTTCCCATTTTTCACATGGGGTTGGAGTGTCACTTCAGCAGTGACAATCATTTCTAGCCAAGGTTTACACCGCCGGGTGGCTAGCCCTGCAGTGGTAGTTCATTTGAACTACTCACCCGCACATACACTGTCACCTACAGTCAATTTAGAGTGTCCGATCCACCTACTGCATGTCTTTGAAATGTGGGAGGAAACCGGAGTGCCTGGTGGAAACCCATGTGACCACAGGGGGACATGCAGACTCCACACAGAAGGCCCTTACTTCCTGAAAATGTTGCTCCAAAATTCTCTGCTGAAAATACACCTCATTAGATTTATAATATCTGATTAATAATGAATTAGAAAAAAATGTAAAATATGGTAGCTCTTTGACAGGCAATGAGCTATACGCTGGTGCTGATATCAAATGTCTGTCTGTCTGTGGATGCTGTTTTTATATTGTAGATCTATGAAAGAAAAAATGCCTTTTGTTTGCCAAAAAATGATAGTGGCATGGTCATACAAAAGTTTATATCTCTTGTAAGTGTGCAAGATAGAGCCAAGATTTCAGTGACAGAACTGTTTACTTCTTCAAGAGCTTGCCAATAATGTATTAAAAGAGGGGATCATATACTGCAGTTTTGTGATATTGCCAGATTTATGCAACTTATGCATATAGCAATTTCACAATAATTCAAAGCAATATTAATCTGCAAAGCCATTTGTGTTACATGTCAAATATCAGTGGTAAAAGTATGTGCCATAAAGTTTTGTATAAGATGGCACCATCTGTTCACCTGTTACACAGCTGTTACAAAATTAATGCAGTTATGAAAATATAGGTAATAGTCATAACTGCTTTACCAAATGAGCATCTGCATCTCAGAATGTCATCACATTACCCATGTTTAATGTAATTTTCTACTAACACCCACTGCTTGAATACGCCTCCACCATCAACAAGACAGTATCACATTCTAGTTTTGCATTAAAAATGTAAACTTGGGAATGTCATATATTTATAATTTTTTGCAAACACTCCTTAATAACTCTATTTCTGTACATCCATGTTGACCATTTCTTGAGCATCCATAGCAGATCATATTGGATTGTTAATGCCACCTTGCTGCCTTAGTTTTATGCATGTACCTTTACCAGGATTTCAGAAAATTAGATTTTAAAAACAATGACAAGTGTAATCATTTCAGAGATATAGAGGAGTTTTCAGTAAAGACAAGTGTACTCTCCTAGGATACACAAGATCTCTGCTTTCATGATGACTACATTCTTGTAGGAAGCAAAATCTTGCTAATAAAGGGAAATTTAGAGATTGAGGAGTAACTGCTAAGGCCATCAGGGTTTGAAGAGGGTTACTTAAGATTCAGAGAAACCAAGACCTCCTTAAAATAAATATAAATAGCTCCAAAAAGTCATGGCAATCTTATAAAGAACAGGACTCAAGCTTCCCAGACAAGGAATATCAAGCTTAATAGGATAATGGTTAAGACTACAGGATGTCTGATGTATACTAGAGCCCAAGGAAATAATCTCATCATAATCTAACAAAATAAACTCAGATTATGATGAAACAGTAGCAACTGTTAGATAGCATCATGCTCCAGACAATATTATGGACCAACACCATACCTGATGGAGGCAACCTGAGCCACAAAAGACCAAGTAGCAAGTTTATTTTTGCCAAATGAAAGTGCATCTGAATGGCATGGTGCATTGTGTTGCACAGTTTCCCAACCACCCTTGAAAGGTCTCCTAGTCAGAGCACAGATTTTTCTGGGCAAAAAATCTGTCATGTTATAGTCAGCCTCTATTTGATAAAGAGCAAACAGACTTTACAAAGTAAGTTTGTCTTCCAGCAGTCAGGACTAGCACCAGGAATGCTCTGACCTTCAACCAAGAGAATGAAGCTCATTGTCATACCAAGGCTTATGTGTTACAAAGTGAACTAGGTGAATGCAACACAGAATAACAACACTTAGGAGTGCTTAACAAAAACTTCTTAATGCCATTTGAGCTTGGGTATTGAATTAGGAAAGCAATTGTGTGTCTTTTTCCTGATTTCGGACGATAATCATAGCACTCCATGCAATACAAATAAATTCCTGGTAAATTTTATTGCAGTTGGCATATAATGTAATAATGCAGATGTAAACAGCTGTCCATCGCACTGTAGTAAACAGTTATCTGCTATGGAATGGTCACTTCACTGCATCTTCACCTTCACAGATGAACAAATTATTCCAAATGTTTTCTTTCTAGCACTAATTTCTTGCAGTATAACATACACATTCATTGTACATTAAGTCTGTCATTCATACGATTCACACAGCTGCATTTTTCTTCCTAAAAGTGATCAAGAGTGATCACTTAGTCCATTGGTAGACAATGATTTATTAGTTTTCCATCTGTTTTATTACACTGTATGACAATCACTAAACACCTTACTAAGAATCATACCCTGTTCTATCTTACATTTGTTACCTTTCACTTGAAGATAGCTGCATTTATATTCTGATTTATTGTCTGTAACAGAATTTGCTGCACTCTAGTTACTTGTAATAAATTCTCCTGCAAACTAGAGAAAACATGCTTATCACTACAACCTGTACTGCATCATCAAAAGGCATGGCTGGATTACATGTAATGAGAAGTAATTGGACAGTTGATCAGGATATGGTACAACTTGAAACACCATTTTATTAAACTTAATAAATATTGATCAACTGACGTAACTAAAATAAAACTACTTGCTTTAGAATAAGAAAGCTCTCTATGCAAGGTGATGGCATAATTATAGTAAAAAGAAATAGTAAAACAAATTAGACTTGATCTTTAACAGAAATAAAACGCTCTCTGCTAGTAATGTTTTTTAAGTAGCCTGCATTATTGTGACATACATTAATTATAATTATGTGGTCATACATCTTACAGTGCCTTTTTAAGAATAAAACAGCTTCCATATTATCCTTTCTACTTTTCAGCATTCTCACATTAAGTAGGACAGTCTTAACCTTCTTAACCATTTTAGTATCAGGAGTTAAGCTCAGCCTGTTACTTTGCTTTATTCAGTGTCTTATTCAGCTAATGCATAACTTTATAAAAGTGGTTATTCACTTTTGCATTCCTTTCTCCTCGCCTTTTCTGAAGTTCTTGCTCAGATCTGCATGTAAAGCCACATCATCTGCATACAACAACTTTGTTGATCTGTTTCCTCTGACCTGTTTGCTAATGTAGCTTGTCACCAGTATGAACAGCAGTGGGCTCAGAGATGAACCCTGATGCACTCCCACTCCCCTGGGAAACCTCTGCAAGTCTGAACACTGTTCATACTTGACTCATTGGGTCCTTGTACATAGCCTGCAATAATTCTACCAGAGTTTCTTGGACTCTGAACCACCACACGATTGCCCAAATCATTTTTTCGGGACATTATATGCTTTCTCCAAGTCTAGGAATGCCCAGTTGGGCTCCTTCCTCATTTCTAGCTTCTTCAAAACTGTCTGTCTATCTGAAAGCATCAGGTCAGTTGTGTTGTATCATGTTGTGACTCTGAACTGTCCATCTCCCATTTTACTTTCTATTAGTCTATATAATTGTTTATTAATCACCCTGTCCAGAACTTTTGTACAGTGTGGTAGGGGTTTGATACCTCAATACTGTGCACAGTTGTGGATGTCCCCTTTGTTCTTGTCACTGGCACTAGAATGCTTATTCTTCAATCATCTAGGATATGTCTTTATCTCCATACTTCTATGAATACCCTTAGGAGCCATTTCTCCCCTAGGTCACCCGATGTGTTTATCATATCTGCTGAAACCTCATCTGAGAGTGCTACTTCATAGGATCACAGGAAGTTACTAGGCTATTGGCCCTAAGGACCTTATAAGCTGATCCACGAGTTTAGCCCATGTTTAGAAAGTCATCACCCGATGCCCCTGTCAAGGAGGGGCATGGGTGGAATCCCAGGGATGTATTTTCTGTTTACTATCCAGTTATCCAGGTTGCACTTAAAAAGGGGTAAAGAGGTACTCTGTTTGATGTGGAGAAGGAGTTTATTCCACAGATGAGGGAGTCTCTGGGACACAAATCTGTCCCGCCAACAAATCCTATTGATGCCACAGACCATGTTGAGGCCATGCATGTGGGTTACTCAAGTGGAGTTTGGCTTGCAGATATGCAGTAGTCCCATCAAGGAGGGGTCCAAGATCACCTTGTATGCCAGACGGAGGTCATCTCTGAGGAATCTGTATGAAACTGAGTAAGGGGGTTAGGGCTTTTAGCCTATCTGTTTATGGTAGATTTTTGAGGGCCTGGAGTCTCCTGGTGAGGAACCTCTGTGGTTTCTCCAGCTGCTGCTTGTGCTTTGAGAGGTACATGCAGAGTGTGGCGTTGTATTCAATAATGGGCCTTATAAGGGAAAATACAGGAATGTTATGACCTCCTTGTCCCTGGATGAGATACCCTTACTTATGAGCTGGGCCATGTAGAAAGCTTTCTGTACAATGGAAGTAATATGGTGGTCAAAAGTCAGGTTGCTATCAACCTGGGTGCCCAAATCCCTCACGATGGATTGCGTGCTTAGGATGCTGTTATTTATATGATCATTTCTGGGGATGTCACTCTCCCCAATGGGGATGATGATGCATTTTTTAATATTCAGCTTGAGGCCATGTTTCTGGCACCAGTCATTTGTTTGGGTGAGACCCTTTTGGAGGATGTCCACATCACTAGGGGAATTGATGACAGTGTCCAGCTACCAGTCATCTGCAAACATGGTCAGCAATAGCCCACTGGTTTTGGCCTGCACCTCAGAAAATTATATTACAAATAACAGAGGCCCCAAGACCAAACCCTTGGGTACGCTACTTGTTATGGGTCTACTGCTTCAGGTGGCCTCCCCTATTTTGACTAGGTGGGTTCTATCAGTGAACCAGTTAGCTACCCGTCTGGTAAAGTATGGATTAATGCCTAGTTGAGATAGTTTATTTGTTATGCCTGAGTGGGGAATACTGTCAAAGGCTTTGTCCAGGTCAAGGTAGACGGTGTTCACCATCTTCCCCTCATCCATGGCTTTGGTGACTGTCTCAAAGAAGTCAACCAAATTTAACAGACATGACCTCCACTTGATGAAGCCAAACTGTATGGGATCGAGTGTTTGGATGTTGCCAATGACCTTGTTAATGAGGTCCATTACAATCTGTTCCATGACCTTGTAGATCAGGCTAGTTAGGCTGATAGGTCTATAATTTCCCAGATCGGTGGATGCTCCATCTTTGTGAAAAGGGATGACAGTGGTTCTCCACTCAGCTGGGTTGAATCCAGTACTTAGGCTTTGGTTGAATAGGGCACCTAATGGTGCTTCAAGTACTTGCCTGAGTTCATGTAGGATGCAGCCTGGGATGTTATTGGGTCCCATGGAGGCTGCATTTTTTTGCTTTTGAGAGAGCAGTGGTGACCTGTTCCCTTAATATAAGGGGAAGGGGCAGGTACTGGGAATGTCCTGATATACTGATGGGGGGGGGGTCATAGGAGTGAAGTTTTTGCTGAATCTGTCAGCCAGCAAGTTTGCTATGTCTATGGCATTTGTATATGTGGTGTCCTTGACCACCGTTCTGAACAGATCTGGGTGTTCCTTTGAGATTGTGGGCATATGTGAAGAAGGCCTTATGATTGTCTCTAGTAGATGTGGCCAATTTGGACTTGAAGCTTGCTTTGGAGGATTTCACTAGTGCTCTTATTTGCTTGTTCAGGCTAAGGAGAGATTGCTTCCAGTTGGGCACCTGCTCCTTCTTGGTCCTGGACAGCAATTTTTCCTTTTGTTATAGAGTTTATTTATTGCAGCTGTCCACCAGACAGGTTTACTCTTCCTTGCGGAGGATGATTTAGTCTTGTTGTGTATTCCTGCTTCCATGTATCTATATAAATGCTTGTATAGTGCTTTGGTATAGTTTTGGATACTGGTGCCAGTTCCTAGAGAGGGGGAGGGGTCTGTGAAACTGTTTATAGCATCCCTCAGGAGGCTGTAATCAGCTTTGGAGAAGTTTTTTTCTTTGACCCTAGCTAGAGAGTGGAGATGGTGACTTCGAAAGAGACCGCTTTATTGTTGGATCTTACCAGGGAGGATGATACGGCAGGAATGCTGCAGTGGTTACTCATGTTAGTTAATACCAATTCCAAGATATTATCACCTCTTGTGGGGGTATTGACTAGCTGTTCCAAACATTTCCATTGACAAAATCGAGGAATCTCTGGGCATTTTTGTTCTGGCATGTGTAATTCTTCCAGTCTAAGGTTGGGTAGTTAAAGTCACCCAGGATCAGGGTAAAGTGTTGAATCTTGATAGATTCAAAGAGGTCCAGATAGGCAGATTGGGCATCTTGAGTCAGATTTGGGGGCCGATAGCTAGCTATGATTTATCTATAGGTCTTGTCAATGGTTAACTGCACATGGAGTGTCTCCTGTGTGTCATACTGTTTTACCATCCTGTGCCTGTATATGTTTTTAATATATATTGAAACACCACCTCCTTTGTCTTTACTGCCCACAATTTGGGGTCTGAATGTATGATAGGATGAGTAAACAAGGTAAGGCTGGGGTGCTTTCCACAGCTTTGAACCAAGTTTCTGTGACTGCACAGATGTCAGCATTTTCCAGGGTTAAGAATGCTTGCAATGAGTGCAGTTTCATGTTTAGACTCCTAGCATTTAGCAGCATGACCTTTGATTTGCATTTTTTTGAAATTTTTATGTTGGTAGTTTTAACTTCATCACTTTTCCTAAAAAATGCACTATGGGGAAGCAAGAACCTTTGCCAGAAGCCTAAAGCCCAAAGGAGACAGATGCAGGCCATCTCTGGCAAATCATCGTGGTGTGTCAATCATATCTTCCCAGGCTGTCAGGTACTGGATCCCACTGGAATGACACCAGAATCTAAGCCACTTGTTAAAGTCAATCATTTTCTGTTTGTATTGAGGCACCATTCTGAGTGACAGTAGAATGCTGCTTAAGGCTAGGGACATACCTGCCTGGGACACATACTCAGCGAGTTCAGTCATGTTTTTCTTTATATAGTCCAGTGAGGTACATCTCAAGTCATTTAGGCCAACATGGACTATGACAGAGTCATAACAGTACCTGTTATTGAGAGACTTGAGTGCGTATGTGATATGGCAGATTCTGGCCCCTAACTGACAACTAACAGTGACTTTCTCTTTATCCACCCTTGTGAGAGGTACATCTGTATGTCTCACAATGGAGTCTCCTGTGACTAATATGTTGGGTTTATGGTTAAGTCTTAGTGGCTGTGAGACATAGGTGTGTGAACTATGCATGGTATGTGGTGTGGTAGGCTGTGGAGATCCTGTGTCTTTTTGCCTTGGAGGTCTCCTTTGTTTGGGTATGTTTCTGTTGAGGACCCCTGCATATGTGGGTGTGTGTTGTGTAGGTGTGGGTGGTGTTTGAGGTGTAGTGATTGTGTTGACAACCTTCTCAGTGCAAGATATACTGGCTTGTGAGGGAGAGAGCATAGACTCTAGGTTCCTAATGTAATTGCGTCTCTCGCAAATTGTGTTCCTAGGTGGTAGTAGTAGATGGTTGTCTGTGTACATGAGGCAGTTGCTACACTGTATCAAGATGCCCATATCAACCAGACTGGCAGGAGAAAATGTAGGAAATTGTCCATCCATATTTTTATTTATTTATTTTATTTATTTACATTTGTTGACCGGACTAGTCTAACTGGATACATGTCCATTTTCAGTAGAGGCCCAGGGAGAAAAGCTCCAAGCATAGACAGAAAAACATTATTATACAATATTAATATAATCTGAGGGAGAAAGGCCAGGGAAAGTGAAGAGGTAGGCCTAAAGCCCAAGAGCTTAAACCAAAACTAAGATGCTTAGAATAACACTTACAATTTAAACAGGCTATAAACAAGCAGTAATAAATGCAACAGAAATGATGCAATTGAACACTTTAGAGAACAAGCAGCAGCATGGAGCAGAAAATGCAAGATAAAGCACTAGAGTAGTAGGAGGAAAGAAATACAGTAAAACTGACTGAACAACGTGTGTGTGTGTGTGTGTGTGTGTGTGTGTGTGTGTGTATGTGTGTGTGTGTGTGTGTGTGTGTGTGTGTGTTTTGTTAGTAAAGTGAAAAGAGAGAGAGAGGAGGAACAGAAGATAATTCAAGGTTAAGGAACTAAGGGGCTTGGCCTTCCCAAATTATCTCAGTATTAGGTAGAATGAGCTACTGAGACAGGACTGGGTAGAGTTTCCCAGATCAAATTTACAGTAGGGGCAGACAACAGCAAAAGCTACAAACTTTAAGAACACAACAGTAGTTGTATGGGAGAGTGGAAAAAATACAAAATTTCAAGCAGAGGTCAGCAAATATGTAAATGCAGACACAGAAAAGTAAACAATTCAGTCAAGCAAATAAATAAAAACAGTGCAGTACTGTTAAGCAAATAATAAAACCAGTACAGTACTGTTAAGCAAATAAATAAAAAAAACAGTGCAGTACTGATAATAAACACTGAATAGTTAAATAAAGTACAAAAAATATACTTATGTCAGCTTTGTAATTCCAGATTGTTTAAGAAACACTCTCAGTCAGGCACAATGGAGCTTCTAGCAAGATAAGCAGAAATTCACACAAAAGTAATATTTTTATACCACCAAGATAAAAGAACCTTTCAAAGCCACACCTTCAGTCAATCAGATAACACAAAAGTTGTTTGACCAGTTTTTCCACTCTGGAATGTGATCACCACAAACTCCCTGCTACGCAGAAAGTTGTAAAGGACCCTGTATGTGGAACCAGTTAGTCAAGCTAAAGTGCTGTGCCAAATGCCTTAGAACAGAAATAAAACTTGTCTGCAAAGATCAGGAAACAAAAATTCAACCAGAGGTCAGAAAATG
The DNA here is from genome assembly GCF_019279795.1 of Protopterus annectens. Lineage (NCBI taxonomy): Eukaryota > Metazoa > Chordata > Ceratodontiformes > Protopteridae > Protopterus > Protopterus annectens. The sequence goes on from NC_056739.1 coordinate 1,222,603,999, forward strand.
CATAAATGCAGACACAGAAAAGTAAATAATTCAGTCAAGCAAATAAGTAAAACCAGTGCAGTACTCTTAAGCAAATAATGTGCAGTACTGTTAAGCAAATAAAAAAAGTACAGTACTGATAAGAAATTCTGAGTAGTTAGATAAAGGGAAAATATGCTTATGTGAGCTCTGTAATTCCAGACTATTTAAGAAACACTCTCAGTCAGACACAATGGAGCTTCTAGCAAGTTCTTACTTCTTCTATGGTGGGCTCCTCCTCTTCTCACATTGTAGGCTGTGTCTGTGGCAGTGCAACATTTGTAGGATTTTCTTCACTCAGAAGCTGCTGGAAGTACTCTTTCCATCTGCCCATGATTCCCTGTGGATTGGTGAAGAGCATACCTTTCAACTGTCCAGATTTTTGCCTCATATTTCTGGTCCATTCCTCATAAAATTTGTGAGATTCTGGCAAATCACTGGGATGATCTGAGGATTTAAATCACTAAATAATGACATACACTTGAGTTCAGACTTTAAATCCTTCAGAAAATGCATGTCAACACAAACCCTGTTATTATGGCCAAGTTCTAAGTTTATAAGAGCAATATTTAAAATCTGTTCCTATTTTTGGGCCTTTGACCACCCATTTTGTCAGTTTGTCCAGATTTCTAGCACTACGAGGTTGGGAGGTGTGGTGAGGAGGTTGTTACTGGCACCTCTTATGAATGGAGTCTGACTATTTTCTTTACTTTTCTATCTTTGCCTTGCAACCTAATAGATTTTCTTTTCTGCTATCAACTGCATCACTTTACAGAAGATGATAGACTGCCTCCTACATCTTATTCTTTGCCATTGCAGCTCCTCTCCTGCTCTCTTGTTTTAGCCAACCAGTATTCCTTTTTAGCCTGGTCCATCTTTTCTATCTCCCACTTTTCCCCACACACTTCTTTTAATGACTTCCTGGACCTCTGCATTTCGCCACCAGCTTTTTTCCACATCTGGCTTGACCACATATCTGTTCTATTGACCTCACACATGCTGCTTTGAGATATTGCCATTCAACTCTACCTATTTTCTTTTCTTCCTGAGGTACTAGAGCCCTGAGTAATTCCTTGAACTCTTGTGCTTTCTCTCCATTCAACTTCCAGGTCTTCAGCCTGGTCTCTTTTGACCTTAGTGCCTTCTCTAACCAGTGCTTGCAGCTGATTATGACAACCAGTAGTTTATTCTGTAGGCCAATTGTTTCACTGGGAATGACTTTGCAATTCCTGATTTTACCCAAATACCCTGCTTTATCCTGTAACTGCTATCATAACCCTGCTGTGGGGCATAGGCTGAAATAATGAATACTGCACTGTCCTTACACTGAAGTCTGATTGACATGAGACTGTTACTAATCTTAGTGACATTTCTCACTATCTTTTGAACCTCTCTCTTACCATAATTCCCTCACCATTTCTAGTCTGTCCTCCTCTTGAGTAGTAGACACTGGATCCCAAGCCAAGTGGTTTTGCTGAACTGCTCTTCCATCTTGTCTCCTGGATACACAGAATGTCCATCCTCCTCTTTACCATCATGTCATCCACTTCCAAGCTGGTTATTGACCCAGGGATACTTGGCTTTATGGCAGGCAGACATTGGCCAGTACTAGCACCTACACCCCTCCAATTTTTCAAAGTCAAATACCTATGCACATTTTTGGCAATATTAGTCAACATGACAAAATCACATACAGCCAATGTTTACACCACTGAGTGGCTAGCCCTGACATGGCACGCAGTCTGTGATATGTGTTCTAGCCATAGGATATTGTGGACCACAGCTGATGCCCAAAGCAGTTGGTCTGTACAACTTTTCCTACCAAAGGGCACCATCTAGAGTTTGTGCTGCTGCTCACAACTCCATTCTTTTTTTTAAACACCTTTATTGAAATTATCACTTGTGATGCTAGCAAACCTACATCAATATAAAAACAATCAAGCCATATTTACATTTACATTAAGTTTACATTTACAAGTACTATACATCACATATTTTGTTATATATCATATATTCTAAGCAACATTATATAAATTATAGAGTGGCTGCCTTCTCTTAAACCTCATTCCTCCTCCAAACAATTTTTCTGCATGAATTGTTCCATAAAATACATTTTTAAACAAGAAACATATTTATTAAATTATCACTTATGACATAGACAATCATATATTTATATAGATGAAAACAAACCATACTGATATATGTTTAACTGCAAACATTATACATAATTTATGATCCATCCAGTCATTGTCAAACATTACATAGCTCATTCAAATCCTGCCTTCTTCTAACCTCATTCCTCCTCCAAAGCATTATTCTGTATGTATTGTTCCCACAATTCCAAATTTTCTATGTAATTTACTCCTACTCTTTTCTAAAGATCCCATTCCAATTGTTTTATCTATGTTACTATGGTCACTACTTCTACTAAAATTGATTTAGATTTTGATTTCCATTTTCTAGTAATTGCTTTCATGGCAGCCACCATAATTAGACACAGCAAGGCCTTACTATGTCTATGCAATTCTGATTTTGTATCATAGATAAAAAAAAAATCCTTATTTATACTAATACACTTACCTAGTATTTCTGATACAGTAGTCTGCAGGGAATCTTTAAAATCTGCCAACTTATTACACTCCCAAAAATATTTTCCCAATTACCTCTTTCTTCCCCATCACACCTCCAACATTTGTATCTACCTGAGAAAAAATACTTTGGAGTCTACTTGGGGTATAAAAATGTTTATATGAACACTTCCAAGCAAAGCTCCTAAATTTTATAGACGTTGTTGCATATTTGGGAGTCTTATATATATCCCCCATTGTTTCTTTGTGAATTGTTTATCCGGTCTCTCTTCTCAATCCTTTCTATCCCCCCTCTGATTGATTCTTATATTTTATCATGCAATGTTTTATATGCTCTACTAATTATCCCTTTCTTAACAGCAGCTTCTGTTCTTGATTCTACCAAAAACTCTACCAGTGCTGGCCTTTTGCTTAGGATCACCCTATTCCTTTCTCTTTGCCTATACTCTGATATCAGTCCTCGATAGGGAAGGCAATCATCTAGCCTGCAGTCCAAATAAATTCTTGGACTTTTCCCATTCTATTACCTTTCCTCTCTCTAACTAATTGTTCCCAATACCTTGGTTCTTTTTCCAGTTTTCTCCAGTAAATTCCAACCCCTTTTACCTATTGTCTGTATTGCTAATTGCAGTCATCTCTATCAGCATAATCTCCTTTCTCCAATATCATGTTGCCTTAGTTCTTAGAATGCTTTCTGCTACATTATGAATACAATATTCTGTATGGTTATTGCTATTACGTATACAAAATCCCAATCTCACCTTTTTTTGAGCTTCCCCATTTTATCATCATCCCTTTCCACTTTGAATTATAACTTTCTGACTGTGCTATGTATAGGAGCCTAAACTGTGTAGCTCTGAAGTACTCCTTCAAATCAGGTAATGCTAAACCAACTTGCTCTATTGGAAGTCCCAGCTTATCCCACTTGACTCTTGATGTCTTCCATTCCCAGATAAAATCCTTCAAATCTTTAGAATTGTTATCCACAACTTCTTTTCTGGTTGATAAATATATGAGTGACCTGTGTATAAAACTAAAGGGACTAAAATATTTTGATTGCTACTGTCTTGCTATCGATATCCATAAAACAGATCTTCCTGTTTCTCAGTTTTTGTATTATCTTTCGTTTAGTCTCTTCCCACATAATCTTAGCTGTCATAACAGAATCCTTTTTAATCCATACTCCTAAGTACTTCATTTTATCATGTCCTCATAAATATGGGTATTGCTGAACCAATTTGTATGTGAGTACATACCCTATAGCCATTGCCTTTGTTTTATCTTCATTAATATTGTTGTCCTAAAGACTTGAAACTGTCTCAAAATGTTCCACAACACTGAAATGTCCTTTTCTGGTTTTATCAGATATAAAATAATATTGTCTGCAAATAAAGCCAGCTTTTCTTGACTACCATATTAATTATATCCTTGAATTTCTGAGTCCCTTATTTTCTTTGCCAATGGTTCTAAAAATAACACAAATAACAAAAGGGAAAGAGGACAACCCTGCCTGAATCCTCTATCCTCAAACAGAACTTATCAGAGAGGAACCTGCCCACTTTAATTTTTGCCTTCAACTTCTCATACATCCTCCTAATCAACCTTATAATGTTATCATGGAATGCAAATGCTTCCATTGCCGTACTCATAAAATCCCAGTTTACTGTGTTGAATGCTTTCTCTGCATCAAGACCCACCAACAACAGTGGTATTTTCTTACATTTTGCTTCTTTGTGGATCATCATTGTTCTATTAATGTTGTCAAATGTTTGCCTCCCCTCCAGAAAACCACACTGATCCATATCTATATAATCATGTTTTAGAATTGAAATGGGCCTATATGAAGTTGGATCTTATGCGTCTTTACCATCTTTTTTGCCGCCACCACAGCTTTCTTCCAGATCTTGATATTTCTTCTCCTTTTAAAATACTATTAAACAAAACCTTCAAGATATTTGTAGTTTTTCCCTCCTAGCATCCAAACTTTCATAGGAATACCATCTATTTCTGGGGATTTTCATGTAGATTGGTTATAGATCACCATTTTTATCTCATGTCCTCCTATCCCAACTGTTAGTAATTAAGCCTCTTCAACCTCTAACCTTGGCATATCTGATTCTTCCATAAACATTTCCATTTGTTCCTTTTCTTGACTTCCTTATTTCTCTGCTTTATACAGATTTTCATAAAACTTCCAAAATATTTCTTGTATCTTTACAGGATTTCTAGTTATCTTACTTGTTATGGACTCCTTAAGCTTGGCGACGACTCTTTCTACTTTCTGCTGCCTGAGTAAATTTGCTAAAAGGTTTTGTGCTCTGGAGTTATTATCAAAAAATAGTTGCTTAACAGTAGTCTTTCTGAACTCATGCATATTACTGAGGTAATCCCTTATTTTTTTTTTTGTTTAGCATTCTGCAATTGCTGTTCTGTTGTATTCTCCCTATTCTGCTGTACTTTAACCTTTGTGAGTCCCTCTAAATAATTCTTGATACTTCTTAACCATATCTCTCTTCTTGTCCTTCCAGCCTATTTTTAAACTCCACTTTAATTTTACCCCACTCCTTAGCTATATCTTCCCTAATAACTCCCGAATAATTTCCACTACACATTCCTTAAATTCTTCTGTTTTTAACAGATAGATGGTAAAGCACAAGTGTCTCATTTTTATTTCATTACCCTACTTTTAAATTTAGTTATTATTAGTGCTTGATCTGAAATAGTTATTAGATCCGTATTAAAACTTTCAGTTAAATGCACATGTTCCTGTGAAATACAATTTATGTGCAACCTAACCCAATTTTTTGTGCCTTGGGGAATAATATGTAAATCCACTCCAAACTCCTACTAGTGAATTCCCATTTTCTGTGCTAAATATGTTCATAAATATTCAAAAATCTACTCCCATTTATTATATTTTCCATTCTGGTCCTTCCAGATGCATCCTCACTGCTGCAAATCAAATTCCAGTCCCCATCTATAAGTAATATTCCCTGCTGAAAGCTGATTATTTCTCCCAGAATTTTCTTAAGCTCCATTATAGCAGTTTTATGTTGAATACAAATACATGCCAGTTTAATACACTTCCCTTGCCAGTAACCCCTTAGTGCTACAAATCTGCCATTATCTTTTTTTCCTTTTCTATCACTATTGGAGCTCCTCTTGCAATTAATATAAGTACTCCTCTTTTCCTTTGTCCCAAATATTCAGCTAAATAACCATACTGAAAGCCTTTCTTTATCAACTTTACATGTTCATTTCTCTCCAAATGTGTCTCTTTTAGCATAGCTGTTTGTATTCTGCATTTTTAATATAGTTCAATACACTTTCTGTTTTGTATATATCTGTGAGACCATTCACATTTAAAGATAATATAGAAAGTGTTGTCATTATGTTTAGAAGTTATTATTCCCATGTGTTACATGTAACAGCTTTTTTAAAATGTCTAGTCTCAGCTTTTGTGTTACATGTGTACATTAATGTTTGGCAGGTTGATCTTTTATACAGTCATTTCCTGTCATATTCATTTGAACCTATGTCACATCTTACAAACTTTTTGTTTTACTGAAAACCCTAAAAAAAAACACACAAACCCAGAACACCCATAACAAGTGTCCCAGACTGCCACTCACAAACTTGGATTAACTTATAAGGAAGGTTAGCCATGCTAAGATGCATGGTACAGCCTGTGGTTCTACTTCCACTAAGTGATGTCTGTTTTTGTCTTATCTTTATTCCTCTCTCACATTAGAAAAACTCTTGAATGCTTTCAAAAAACACTATCTCCTAGTCATTGAAAGAAAGTAGTATTCTGTTTTATTGCCCCTTATCAGATTGTCTCCATAGAGACATGTGAACCAGATACACAGTCTATTTACTACTCTTCTCCATGTTGTACAGTGAGTAATCATTTTCCACAAACTTACAACTCTATTCTTGGGTGGGTCTGAGCTGGAAACACTCAGCATGGTTTAGGGAGGTGAGAAGAATTCCACAGAGATAAAAGGAGAACATATAAAAACCATACAGGTTTTGGCTGGAGGTCAGGGTTAAACCATGTACCTTGTGCATGGGAGGCGAAAATGTTAACCATTAAGCTGGCCTCTTCCACATGTGTTCATGCATTTTCTAAACACATATGTACATGCACACACACACACACACACACACACACACACACACACACACACACACACACACACACACACACACACACACACCTTAAAATTTATTGCTTATGCCTTAAGTGATTCTGGTACAGTGGTTTGGAAAAACTGAAGGGCTCTAAACAAAGGTACGCACCTACTTTAATGACTGCTACTTCAGTCTGAGTGAAAACACTATCCAAGGCAGGCAGAAAACTTTATTGTGTGGTGTACTTGAGGTATACACCTCATAGTAAGTTTTACTTTTGAGAGACATAAAGATGTGCATCACCACAGTGGGCTGTCTCTGAGGCCATGCTATATGCTAATGAGGCATTTTAAGGGAGACAAATATGCTAATTAGCCATGTGTCCCCCAAGAACTGTATGAAAAAATAACATGGATGCTCCTGGAAACTCACAGTAATTAATACTGCTAAAAGGCCATGTTCATCCATCATGGTAGAGGTAAGTGCTGGGGAATTTAGTGATCATAGGATCACAGGAAGTTACTAGACTTTTGGCGGTGAGGCCCTTATAAGCCTAGCCAAGAATTTACCCCATGTTTAGACAAATCAGCACCCGATGCCCCTGTCCAGCAGGGAGACGGGGGAATCCCAGGAATGTATTTTCTGGTTCCCATCCAGTTATCCAGATTTCACTTAAAAGGGGGTTAAAGATGTTCTCTGCTTGACGTGGAGAGAGAGTCTATTGCACAGATAGGGGAGTCTCTGGGATACAAATCTGTACCTCCAACAAGTCCTATTGATGTCACAGACCAGGTTGAGGCCGTGTGTGCAGATTACTCGAGTGGAGCTTGACTTGCGGATATGAAGCAGTCCCATCAAGGCAGGGTCCGAGATCACCTTGTATGCCAGACAGAGGTCACCTCTGAGGAGTCTGTATGAAACTGAGTAGAGGGATAGGGCTTTCAGCCTATCTGTGAATGGTAGATTTTTGAGGCCCTGGATTCTCCGGGTGAGGAAGCTCTGTGGTCTCTCCAGCTGCTGCATGTGCTTTGCAAGGTACCTGCCGAATGGGGCATTGTATCCAATAATGGGCCTTATAAGGGAAGAATACAGGGATGTTATTACCACCTTGTCCCTGGATGAGATGCCCTTACTTATGAGGTGGGCCATGTAGAAAGCTTTCCATACAGCAGAAGCAACATGGTGGTCAAACGTCAGGTTGCTATCAACCTGGGGTGCCCAAATCCCTCACGACTGATTCTGTGCTTAGGAGTTTGTTATTAATGTGATAATTTGTGGGGATGTCACTCTCCCCAAAGGGAATGATGATGCATGTTTTGGTATTCAGCTTGAGGCCATGTTTCTGGATCCAGTCATTGTTTTGGGTGAGACTCTCTAGGAGGATGTCCACATCACTAGGGGAACTGATGGCAGTGCTCAGCTTGCAGTCATCTGTAAACTTGGTCAGCAATAGCCCACTGGTTTTGGCCTGCACCACAGAAAAGTATATCCCAAATAACAGGGGCCCCAAGACTGAACCCTGGGGGACACTACAGGTCTACTGCTTGAAATGCCTTCCCCTGTTTTGACTAGCTGGGTTCTATCAGTGAGCCAGTTAGGTACCCATCTGGTAACATATGGATTCATGCCTAGTTGAGACAGTTTATCTAGTGTTAGGGGTTGAGTGTGTGGCTGCATACGTGAGTATATTTGTGAATATTTGCAGAGGCATAACTGTCTCATCCAGCACCTATATTCTGCTATCTGGCACCCATTACTGGTTAAAGAGCAAGAGACAATAAGGGTCTGTTTTGCATTCCACCCCAGCTCCTCCTTCCACAGCTGAAAGTAAAAAAAAAAAGATATATATAAAAAAAAAAAAGAAAAAAAAAAAGAAAAGCTATTTAGCTACTTGCCACATTTGTAGCAAGCATGCTACAGTTTATACCATGCTTGGCACACTACAGTACTCGGATTTAACTTGAAAAAGAAAACAATTATTTTTTGTTTAAACTGTAGCAAACTGTTTGTTACATTTGTAATTTATACCATACATATCTTAAAAATAGGTTTTTCCTGCTTTAACTGTAACAAACTGCTTGCTACATTTGTAGCAAACAGATGTTACAGTTTATAGAGTGATACAGCACTCTGATGTAACTTAAAAAAGCACTCTTTTCTGTTTAAACTGTAGCAAAACACTTCCTGCATTAGTAGCAAGCACATGCAATAGTTTATTCCACAAAGGGACTGTGCTCAGATTTAACTTAAAGAAGAAGCTGTAGCAAATTGCTTGTACATGTGTAACAAGCAGATGCTACATTTGTGCAATGCAGGGATTACTACAGTGCTCAAATTTAGCTTAAAAATACAATGCTTTAATTTAGCTTAAAAAAAAAAAGAAACAAAATTAAAAAAAAATCTGTTTTCATTTTAAACTGTAGCAAACTGCTTGCTACAGTTGATAACACACAAAGAGTTAAAGTGCTCAGCTTTGACTGCAGGTGCAAAATTAGCATTTAAAAGCCGTTATGCACTATTACTAAAGAGGGATGGGGATCATCTGATCATGCCCTCTAACACTTTGCACCTAAGGTAGCTTTCCCTTTTACCCTGCCCTTGCTAACCTACAGAATGTGTGTCTGCCTGGATGGTCCTGGGGGAGCTAGAGAGGTTTTTTTTTAGGTGTGTGTGTGTGTGTGTGTGTGTGTGTACTGCATAAGCAAAAGCATGCACAAGGCATTCATTTGTGGATATCAATCTTTAGATATAGACTTTGCTTGTAAGGCAAAGGGTTCGTATATGAACTATGCCATTCTTTTACACAGCTAGGTGTTCCCTGCAGATGATGTAAGTACACAGTGTAGCAGGTGCAATTGTTAAATACCAGAAGAAAGTGTTGATCTGCACTCATAGTAGTTAACAATGATTCAAAGACATGCAAATCTGTAGATAGGCCTCGCCTTTCCTCACAGTTTCTTTGAATATTCTAATATTACATTGTGGAAACAGAGCCGTTTTACTGCAGCCATTAATGTGCACCCTGTGGTTCTTTCTGAATTCCTCGGTATGTTTTATACTTCTCTGCTAATGAGAAAAAGATGTTTGATACCAAGGCCAAAATCAGACCTTGTTATCTGTCTTGAGACAGAAGTTACAAATAAATGACAATCTCCATGTTGGTAATGTACATGCATTTGCTTGTTGAATTTTCAACTATAACATTTGCTACTGTTTTCAGTATGTACTGTGATGGTTATGACAGACCTGTATTATTAGCTTTATTTTTGAAGACAAAGGTTAAATTCCCAAACAATCTAAATACTTTATAGCCCAATGTTAGGTTTTTCTGAGTTCTTATCACTTGCTTAGCATCACTGGTTTCTTGTAACTGATTGCATACTATTACTACAGTGAATATTGTATGTTGTTACTGTTGCCAAAGGCATTCAGCCGATAAACTTGTTCAGCTTTCTAAAACCTTTTCCAGCAGCCACTTAAAACCTTACTATAGATTGCAATGCATGTTGTGTTACCTGAGAAACACAAATGTTTACGGATGTCCTTGCAAATGTGTACATGCTTAATGTTGCCTGAAGAATACTTTGAAATTTGAGCATGTATTATGCAATTCCCATTTGCCTCAACAATGGCTAGACTTCAGAACATATTTTGGTTTTAGCTTACAATAATCTCAAGGGCCAGACACCATATAAGCATTATTTAAGCCAATGTGAATTTGAGCTTCCAAAATACGCATTCGGAATCCTAAAACATCATCACATCTCGGATCACAGACAGTAAGATAAAACTGTCTGACTGCAAATAATACTCATTTGGAAGCATGAAATGCTGGTAATGTACTCAAAAATATAAAACTAGTTGATTTGCTCATTTAAGTGTAGGACCTGCCTCCATGAATAAGAACAGTCGATAAGTGATGTGCTTCAACATCATCTGCAGGGAACATCCAGCTGTGTGAAAGAATGGCATGGTTCATATAAAAACCCTTTTGCCTTATCAGCAAAGTGTGCACCTTAAGATTTATATTCACAAATGAATGCCTCAGTCATGCTTCTGTTTATACAGAATAGGAGTGGCATACTTTAATTTAAAGCTTAAATAGTTCATATACTGTATGGAAATATGTGCACTGAGGGGAGTAAGCATGTCAGTTTGGCATATTGTTACAAAGTGTCAGCAAGCTATGTTTTGTCATTTTCTAGTAATATCCGTTTATTTGATTGCTTTGTCTGCTTTCATTCTCACATCATCAGATTAAACTCCAATTCAGCAATCTGTTTACAATACTGTCTTCTAGAAGGGGAAGGGACATCATTTTTAGACAACTGAAGTTTATATAGCAGGAAGTTGTCTTTTGATGGAATTGATAAGACTGTAATCATATATTCCAGGGGTATAACATATTATTTAATAACTGCCACATATTGTTGGACTTAATTACATTCAGGATAGAGAATTCACTTAGACATACACAGATCAGTACTGCAACAATTGTTTTTACCTGGCATTAATGAAAACTAGTATCTTACCTATATGTTTAAATGATTTATTGTTTAAATTAGCCAAGACTGTGGAACAGCAGACTATCAGTAAAGTGGAACAGTTCCCAAGAGATCATTCAGCAATGATGGCTAAAACAAAGGTAGCAAAACTAGAAAGTAACAGCAAGAACTTTCAAACCAATGAAAGTACTACAGCAAACCATGACATCAACAGCAGAGCTACAGAACAATATGGGAAAGTTATATGCAAATGGACAGCAATTAGTGCACTCAGTACCCATAGTTTTTGATAAATTCCCTGAAGTGTTAAACCTTGATATATGTTCACTGTTTAGATATAGTATCAGCCAAGGAAATGTGGTACAACAAAGTACTATGGGTGGGATGTGTCAGCACACAAGAGTTTGTATCTACAGGAAAGTTAGAAATGGGAAACTGTATCCAGGTTCTTTGGCATAAAGAGATAAAGACATTCTGTGATCCAAGTGGCCTGAGATTGATTAACATCTCAGGCACCTAGTGGAACTGACAGAGGAGAGGAGAGGAATGCTATAGTTGAGCCAGCTCACCCCTGATTGGGGGAGGGGTGCCTGGGCACACTTGCATAGTGAAATTTCACAATAAAGAATCTGGATCACACAGATATGCTGTCTGCAAGGGAGCAAGGACTTTGATTACACATGCTGAGTACATATATTCTGGTGACTGAGAATTGATTTTGCAAGGGTCTTTCAGTGCAGTGACAGTTTTAACACCTCTGCAGTGATGTGGGGGAGGGGACTGTCAATTCCATTCCTCTTGAACTATAAAAGAAAACCCTAAACAAAGGCCTGCAGTTTAGTTACTTTTCTGGCTGTAGCTGGGTAACTTCTAAGTATAGTGTAAAACAAGGTCTGAGCCAAACATAAATGAGGGTCATTAGAGATAGAAAAGAGGCAGTCCTTTTACAGAAGGTAAAGAAGATAATAGTAACTCATACAAATCCCATTATATGTCAATAGCATGGAAATTCACAGTTATTTCCTTATGTCTGGCATGAGCCATACAAAGCATTATGGGAAAGAGAAAGAGTTGAGGGAGGACAAGATCACATTGATACATCAAGCCCGGTTGGTAGCCATGTTGTGGAAAACAGGCTAAAATTACAAATAAAGCACTTAGAGTGATTTTGAGGTGTTAAGAAAGATAGTGAAAATTACAGATTTTATTTTAGTTCTAGGGTGGAGTTTTCCTTTAATGCAATTCTTTCTGTGTTTTTTCATCGTTCTACTTAATTGATATTGTTGCCTGTTTTCTCTAAGGTTGCCACCCATCCCATTGTCAGCGGGACACTCACGGGTTGTGCTGCCTCATCCCATTGCACTCTGTGCAAAGTAGTTGGACTTGAAAAGTCCTGCTTTTCAATCGCATTTAATTGCCATGGAAAAGCCGCAATTACTTCTGGCTTTTCCATGATAATTCACTTATGTCACCAACTCAGACTCACAGGCACAGCTGCTGCTTGTTAGTTCCAGGTGCTTTAATTTGTGCAGTGATTGGCTGCAATTCACGAAAGGGGTGGGGATTGGGGCAGGAAGAGCCCTGCAAAGATCACAGCTGTAGGAGCACTTTATTTTAAGTGCTTCTACAGCCACTAAAAGAACGACTGAGATTTGTTTGTTTTTTTTCTAACGAGCCATCCAGCCAGCCATCCATCCATCCAGCCAGCCGTCCATCCAGCCATCCATCCATCCATTTATCCAGCCAGCCATCCAGCCAGCCAGCCAGCCATTCATCCAGCCAGCCATTCATCCAGCCAGCCATCCATTCACTCATGCAGCCATCCATCCATTCATTCATGCAGCCAGCTATCCATCCATCCATCCATTCATGCAGCCAGCCAGCCATCCATCCATTCATGCAGCCAGCCATCCATTCATGCAGCCAGCCATCCATCCAGCCAGGCATCTATTCATTCAGCCAGCCATCCATCAAGCCATCCATCCAGTCATTCATCCATCCAGCTGCTACTCCCACCAACCAGCTAGCCACTCCAGTAGCCAGCCAGTCAGCTAGCCACTCCAGCAGCCAGCCAACCAGCCACTCCAACAGCCAGCTAGCCACTCCAGCAGCCATCCGTCGTGCCCATAACAGCATCTCCTTCACCGCTGCTGTGGTGACATCATGGTAGAGGGTGTGGCCAGTGTCATGTTGGCCACACCCCCATGTCCCACTTTGGCCCATTTAAAAGGTGGCAACCCTCGTTTTCTCCCTTTGCTTCCATAAATAGTATGTTTTATTTTTCCTAAAATATGATGACACTTCCTTTCAGAATCATGGTGTTTTTCTTTATTTTGAACTTGTGCAGTTCTTTTACACAGAAGTGTACCACTGTGCTAGTCCTAGAAATACCTTGCATCCAAATATGCCAGCCTCTAAACCTCAACCAAAATCAGTGTAGTGAATTCCTTGCATCACCAAATGAAATAAATGAAACAAGAAACAGAAATGTAGCGATCACCATTTTCCACAACAAAACCATCAATGTTTAATGTATGAAAGTTATACAACTTAGCAGTTTTACAGCAAACACTTTTGCCAATATGTAAAATAATTAACCACAGGAATAGTTTGAACTTTTGCAATCAGACAAGCAGAAAGTAATCCAACGTAATTCAGTATGACACCAACCTCACCTAGTCTCCCTGCTTGAAGGAGTACTCATGGCTCAAGGTGGTGGTCAAACAAGTGAGCTTTGTCCTGTCCTCTCCATGGTTGACCTCTTAGTGTAACCTTTCCATAGAAACATAATATGCTTTGTCTACCATGACAGTGAAGCAGAATGTGGCATAACTGTAGTTTACTGAACAAAATATGTGGCCATTTCTGTGATGTATAGTGACACAGTTTGTTGAGCATAGTGAATTAATGCTTTACAATACAGTCCCAAATTAGCTGAACTTCAAGGATTTAACCACAGGTAACAGTTACAGAAGTATGAATTAACAGTTATAAAGGGAGGGCAAATCACTGTTAGAATTCCAGACTAACAAAAATGTTGCTTTTTATCTTTTCTTTATAACTTTTATATATTTAGCCATTCACTGGTATAATAATTTTATATGCTTAGTATTACCATGCCTTTAATGTAATTATTACAAAATTTTACCAGTCAAATGCACGATATATTGGAGAAATATTCCATGTTACTACAGAACATTGTTTACCATCTTTTTACTACTTTTTATACAGTTTATTCAGTTACATTATATTAATGCTGACTATTATATGTTTTTAAAATTATGCCTTAAGTTTTTTCAGTGCATATCAACATGATTACCAGATTTTGTAACTGGACTCATGTGTTTTGATTATTTACACAAAGAGATACCAAACCAAATAATAGTCCAGACTCTAATTTAATAGAGAATATATAAGGTGGAAATTAATTACTTTAATCATAGCCCTCTGTGTACTCATAAATTAAATACAATATTTTGCTTTAATTGATTTCTTGACTTGTAATTGTCATTGGTGATGCCCTTGAAAGTAAAGTTATTGATCAATCCAGTAAAACATCAATACAGAAAAAGGACTCTGAAAAGAAAACCACAGTTCTGAACAAAATATAGTCCAGATTAGGTAATATGACTGCAAGTGATAAGGAAAAAAATTCCAAAGACCCATAATGCTGTCCTGAGGACACTCTACTATTGATTTGAAATCTGAGCTAAAGCATTGCTGTACATGTAACCACATACCATCATTATCTTGTTGGGGATGGATACCTAAAGACGTATTTGCCTGAAAATAAAACACAATGATTGCATTATTTTTTGTTTTTTTTTTATATTAAGAGATGCACAGTAACAGACTGTAACAATAGCTTTGGGCTGCCTTTTTTTTCTCCATGAACCTAGAGGTCACATCAAGTACATTCTAGAATGTCAACATTATCCACTGTAAACAAGCATATTAAAGAGTAAATTTGATATGGCAGTGTATCAAAGGATGATTCACAGTAAGCCACAATGATTTGGTTGTTATGCCATTTCTAACAATATGAGGGTATTGGAAATGTTAAAAAGAAAACACTGTTGCACATATCAGTCTTTTATAACAAGGAAGAAATTACCAGAGCCAGACAAACACCCACACTAATTATTTATAAGAAGAGTGAAATTTAATATATACTTGGTTCATTTTTCAGAAATGAAAATGGCTGTTGAGAGGATGATACAACTGACTTGCATTGTTTTACTGTTTGACTGAAGAGTAATGGCTAAGAAAATATATTTACATGAACTCATGGCTTTTTTTCTTTCTTTCTTTTTTATGCAGCTTGGAGGTAGGTGAATATCAAATTCACCTAAAAAAGTATGCGTAAGGTAATTTGCACATGTGGGAAACACTGGTACCTTTCCGTTATCGGTGCAACAGTTGTAACACGGTAGCAGATGCACGCAATCATCGCATAGCTGTTAGCCCTCAAGCAGTTTTTTTTATTTGGAAATGTGAAAGAAGCACCATACCTAGTGCAAAGCAGGATTTTTACTATGAAAAACCTGTCCCTCGTGGATGGTGCTTTCTTTATTAAGCATTGCTTAAGAATGCCCCAGAAAGGTATATGGGTTTGTGTGTCTTGTTACAGAATGTTTGCAAAAGCTACACTTCATTCTGTTAAATCTGTCACTAGCCAACTCTTAACTTTGCTGAGTGTTTGTTATCCAAGCCTTCCACTGCTAACTTCAGCACAAGTGCAAACAGAATCACTCAAGAAAAGTAGACATGACACTGTGAAGTTTTTGTGCACAACTAGAACACTGGCTGCAAAGCACGTGTGGAATTTAGGGATTGCACTAGATGCCCGGTCTCCATTTTGAACACAAAAAGCATTGTGCACCTTAGTGATGGACAGAATCTGTTAGCGGTTGCTCTTTGTCATGAACCAAAATTTTATTTGGAATGTCTGTGGCATAGTTAAGCAAGTATCCATTTTTGATAATTTCTCAACTGTTTATCACAGCACTTTACAAAAATGGTATAAACTTGATTAACCAACGACAGTAATGCTCAGAGCACCATACTATGACAGGTTGGTTGCCTGCTGTTGGAGGAATACTGGGGTAGTGGCATTTGGGGAACATTTAAAATAAATTCCTTTTAAGCACAACACTTAATGTAGGGATAATAAAGTACTTGCTGCAGTGTTAATGCAATTTTGATGGGTACTGTTTTGTGAAATTTCATGGAGACCGCTGGAAGGAGAGTACTTTGAAGGTGATACAATCAACTGTTCACCACCTAAAACTACAGGGGTGTGGTAAGGACACACAATAGGGACTGTCTTGCACAAAGACATACCTGTCAACTTCTTACAGTAAGAAATCTCTTAATCTACACAGCGCTATTACAATCTACAACATCAGCAGCTGTGACAGTATTGCAAGAGCCTTCTACCATGGTATAAGTGTTGCCCAGATAACGGAAAAGTACCAAAATATTTAGGTTAAAAATAAGATACATGTATGTTATTTAGTGGATGTCTGAAAACCAGAAGAGCAGACAGATATGTTATTGTTTGATTTCAGCTGATGGGCATTGCCTCTGAAGGAGTGTACCCTCCCTTCTTTGCCAGAAAAATATCATTAACTGTTTTTTGAAACAAAATGATAGACACAGGCTTTATTTAACTCTGATGCATCTTATTAAAGCTCTAATTCTACAGTTTATGCATCTGTAGAAAATGAATCAGTGATTAGGACTGAACAACAGTTCAGAGGTGGTATTTGCTTAGTTTAGTGACTGAACCGGCAATACTTTTATTCTCAGATAAATGGTCTAACTGCTATACCACACAGCCTTATAATTCATAGTCAGCTGAGGAGCAAATATTATTTAGGGAAGTCTTTAAATTTCATTATATTGAGTGTGGCTGTTGAGTAAATTATGCACTCTTACTGGATAAAACTTAAACAATAACATACAGACGTAAACAACCATGTGATGTCACCATGTCACAACTGTTTTATATAAAACATAAACAACTCTTGAACAGAAAAGTGGCATTATACATTAGTATGCTATATCTTGTTGGGTTTTATTTCAGAAGTTCACATTTGAAAAACAAAGGAAACTATCTTTATTTAATTTTTTTCCTCGCCAAGATATATAATGGCCTATCGCCATTTTATCCCCCCTTGCCAAATTTCTAGAGAAATGTATCCACCAGCAACTCATTAATCACCTCACTACCAACAACTTAATCTCCAACACCCAGCATGGCTTCAGGCCTAAACATAGTACTAGCTCAGCCCTCATATCCTTTACAGAGACCATTCACTACCTCAAAAATGAAGGACAACTAGTCTCAGCCATTTTCTTAGATATGTCAAAAGCTTTTGACACAGTGTCCCATCAACTGCGCCTCAACAAACTTGCCACTAACAGTCTCAGTACCACACCCCTAACATGGTTTCACAGTTATCTATCCAACTGTCAACAGGCCACTAAATGGGCAAACAGCCTCTTCCCACTATTACCAGCCACCACAGGGGGTACCACAAGGCTCCATACTTGGGTCTCTCCTCTTCATAATATTTTCCAACAACCTATATACTGCCACCCAACATGCCACCATCATCTAATATGCAGATGACTCCTCCCTTATCTGCTCAGCCCACTCCCCACAAGGACTCCAACACAAAATGCAATTATCATTCCAAGACATGGAAAAGTACCTCACCAGCCCCCAACTCATCCTAAATCCAAATAAGACCAAGCTCATAATTTTCTCTAATAAATCTTCCAAATCCAGTACCCAATCCCTCTCCATACTATCTAACAACAGTACACAAATCGAACCCATCAATTAGACCAAGCTGCAAGGGGTAATGATATATGACTCACTAAAATTTGATAAACACATATCTGACCATCAAAAAAATCCACTCTAAGTTAGGTGCTCTATACAGTGTTAAACCTTACCTTATACAACAAGCTAGCCTGGCCACTGCAAGATCCCACTTGCTATCCACCCTCCTATACTGCTCTGAGGTCTTTATTAACCTATCAAAAACTGACCTAAATAAATTAGACTCGGGCTATAACAGAACAGCTACGTTTGTCAACAATCAACCTCACAGAACACACCACTGCACTGCTCTGCGACAGCTCAACTGGCTAGAACTTCCCAACCTATTATTACTAAAACAACTTTCACTTGCCTGTAAAATCATATTCAACCCTACAGATGGCCCAGCTCTATCAAATCTAGTCCGGCCAAACACAAACATCAGACTCCTCAGGTCATCCAACAAACTAATACTAAAAGTAACCCAGTCTCACAACTATCATGGAAACTATCCCAAAGGACACAGAAGAATTGTTTCTACCCTGCATTTTCCCCTTGAGACCTCGCCTGGGTTGTTACACATACCTACAAAAGTCACTTGACTCATCCTTTGTCCAGCAAGTTTACCTCTCTGCTGCCTCAACCCCCCGTCGGGAAGGTTCATTCAGGTCTATCCCAAAGGACACAGAAGAATTGTTTCTACCCTGCATTTTCCCCTTGAGACCTCGCCTGGGTTGTTACACATACCTACAAAAGTCACTTGACTCATCCTTTGTCCAGCAAGTTTACCTCTCTGCTGCCTCAACCCCCCGTCGGGAAGGTTCATTCAGGTCTATCCCAAAGGACACAGAAGAATTGTTTCTACCCTGCATTTTCCCCTTGAGACCTCGCCTGGGTTGTTACACATACCTACAAAAGTCACTTGACTCATCCTTTGTCCAGCAAGTTTACCTCTCTGCTGCCTCAACCCCCGTCGGGAAGGTTCATTCAGGTCTATCCCAAAGGACACAGAAGAATTGTTTCTACCCTGCATTTTCCCTTGAGACCTCGCCTGGGTTGTTACACATACCTACAAAAGTCACTTGACTCATCCTTTGTCCAGCAAGTTTACCTCTCTGCTGCCTCAACCCCCGTCGGGAAGGTTCATTCAGGTCTATCCCAAAGGACACAGAAGAATTGTTTCTACCCTGCATTTTCCCTTGAGACCTCGCCTGGGTTGTTACACATACCTACAAAAGTCACTTGACTCATCCTTTGTCCAGCAAGTTTACCTCTCTGCTGCCTCAACCCCCCGTCGGGAAGGTTCATTCAGGTCTATCCCAAAGGACACAGAAGAATTGTTTCTACCCTGCATTTTCCCCTTGAGACCTCGCCTGGGTTGTTACACATACCTACAAAAGTCACTTGACTCATCCTTTGTCCAACAAGTTTACCTCTCTGCTGCCTCAACCCCCCGTCGGGAAGGTTCATTCAGGTCTATCCCAAAGGACACAGAAGAAGTATGTGTAACTACTGCCACTAAGCTTCTGCATTTATACTCCTTGTTGTAATCTGTGTTAGCTGTCTCCCTGCCAGAACTGCCAGCGGCCTATATCCCCCTCTCATCTTTGTTTCTCTACTCTTACCCTTATCCACCTCTCAAATCCTGTCAGGCCCTTTCCCCTTCAGTCCTCTTATCCCACTCATTGCCTTAGTGGACTAGTGTATTTCTACATTTAACCACTAGAGGGCGCCCCCCCCCTTTTTTAATATTCCTTACTATTCTTACTCCTTGCATTTAACCTCTCCAGCCTTTTTCTTTACTTTCATTTCTTTCTACATGTATTTTACCTTTACTAGCCTTTGCTTTCCTGTCATCTCTCTCTAAACTCCCAGCCCTCTCTACCCATTATTTCTAGAACCTTACTGACTCTGTTTCAGCTTACTTTCCTGCAATTCTTACCCCACTGATTGTCTCTCGTCCTTCTCCTGGTGTTTCCCGCTCCGTTCGCCCTTCGGGCTCACTCCGCTCCCCTACCCTGCCCCAAATCCCACCCGCCCCCAGTACCTCTAGCTATATCCCTGTTGTCTCCACACCTACTTCCTCTCTAAACCAATCAACCTTCATCAACATAGACACACCCCAACAACCTATTATCCAATTTGTAACCACACCCATAGCTACTACATATTTTACATTCTGACTTCTAAACTCTCACTCACCTACCCAGCTTAATTGCACCCAGCTCCACTCTTATTACTCTTTTATCTTACTCAACCTAAACAAGATTTCTTTCTCATCACATACATAATTAAAGTACAACACATATATTACAACTTTCACACTCAATACAAAGCAACTTCTCAACATGCCCCTAAATCCTTCATCCCTCATTATTCTTCTATTGCTCTCCATTAAACTATCATATCTTTATCACCTCACCCAACCACATACTCTCTACCTTACACAACCTTATCATTCAACCAACCACCTGAACTCCCCACTGCCACAATCACACACTCCTATCTCCCCCCATCTTTACCCAATAACACAGCTCTATACCTTCTCATTCAAAGTTTTCACCCCTCAGAAAAATTATATCCCTTTAGTACCTATACACCCCTTGGCCATCACAGTAGACACTAATCATTTTTTCACCTCTCTCAACTATCTTTTGAACCCCATCCTTCATTTCATTACCAGTCTTTTATCTGGTGATATCCATCCCAACCCTGGCCCCTCCTCATCTTCCTCTTCTCACAAGCCTATATTCTTTACTTCTATTAACTCACAAAGTATAGTGAATAAAGTTCCAATCCTCCATGCATGGCTTAGCTATAACAAACCTGACATTCTATCTATCTCAGAAACATGGTTAAAACCCTCTATAAAAGATTCTGAAATAACCCCACCCACCTATTCAATCATCAGAAAAGACAGGACCCAAAAGAAAGGCGGTGGAGTTGCTCTCCTATCTGGCGTCTACCTTGCTAGTCACCCCATATGACAAACCTATTCCTACATTTAATAATGCTGAAATACTCCTTTCTCTCCTACAAGTTAACAAGCACAAACACATATGCCTAGCATCCTCTACATTCCCCAGGGATAATATTTCTACACTCGAAAATATTCTCTCTTGGCTCTCTGATAACATAAGCAATGAAACCATAATCCTAGGAGATGTAAACATTAATTGGACCTCCATTCAGTCTCCAACCAATCATCTTAACATCAATCTATATAACTTTTCCCAACTAATCAACACCATAACCCACCCATCAAAGGACCCCTCCAGTGGCACCATCCTTGACTGGATTCTAGTGTCACACCCCCATTATTTTTCTGATAGCGGTACACTACCGGACCCTCTTAGTGATCATCTGCCTACTTTCACTCACCGACTCCCCTGCATCTCCTATTGCACCCATAACTACATCACTACCCGCAATAACAAAAGTTTCAACCCATCAATCTTCACAGATTCCCTAAAGGCAATCAATTGGAACAATCTAAAGACACTGCCCTTAGAAGAAGCAGTTGCCCACTTTAACTCCACCTTCTTAGGAATACTTGATTGCCAAGCCCCACTAAGAACAAAAAGAATAAAAATAAAATCTGCCCCATGGCTAACCAAAACCACATTATCAGCTATGCGCCTTAGAGACAAAGCCTGGGGACTCTACCTGAGAAATAAGACCTCAGAACAACATA
Organism: Protopterus annectens; assembly: GCF_019279795.1. NCBI lineage: Eukaryota > Metazoa > Chordata > Ceratodontiformes > Protopteridae > Protopterus > Protopterus annectens. The sequence continues at coordinate 1,222,625,770 of NC_056739.1, forward strand.
TTGCATATAAAACCCTTAGAAATAAAGTTAAAAAGTTAATAATCTCTGATAAACAACAATACTTCTTCTCACTCCAAAACAATAACAAAACTAACCCCCAGAGGTTCTGGAAGGGGATCTCCACCCTTCTAAACCCTAGCAAACCTCATACCCCAACCCCAGACCCTAATATCCCAGACTTGGATTTAGCTACACAGTTCAACTCCTTTTTTATCGACTCCATTAGCAAACTCACCTCCTCCTTTACAGGCCCCACCTCACCTTCTAAGACACCCCTTCCTTCCACTGCAAATAACCCTATCCCCAATTCTATTTCACCCCACCAATCTTCCACCTTAACCACCTTTCAGACTCCCCTCCACCTGTACCCCTCTAATTCTCCCTCTCTCCATCCTTCTCTACTTTCACTAAAACCTATACCCATGGCCACTATAAAGAAACTCCTTCAGAAACTAAAGCCATGTACTAATGCCCCTGACAATATTCCCTCCTACTTCCTCATGATAGCAGCAGATGCTATTGCTTATCCTATTAGCATCTTAATCAATCGCTCCATCCATGAATGCATTGTACCCCAATTGTGGAAGCAAGCATTCATAATCCCCTACATAAAGGAGGCAACAATTGCAACATAAGTAACTTTCGTCCCATTGCTATTCTGTCCCCATTTCTAAACTTCTAGAAAAGTGTATACACCTTCAACTTCTGCCACATCTCTTAGACAACAACCTGCTAACCCCTACACAACATGGATTTAGGCCAAATCATAGCACCATGACAGCCCTGTTGGCCTTCCTTGAGACTGTTAACACAGCACGAGATTCCGGTCACATCATCTCCACCTTACTACTTGACCTCTCCAAAGCCTTCGATACCATTTCACATAACTTGCTCTTAACCAAACTGTCAGAACTTAACCTCTCTCCCTCTACCATAAACTGGTTCTCCAGCTATCTATCAAATAGATACCAAGCTGTAATATGGAAAAAGGCCACTTCCCCATTCCTCAGTACCCTTACTGGAGTTCCTCAAGGTTCTATTCTTGGTCCCCTCCTCTTTAATATATTTATCAATGATTATCACAAATCTATCCCATTTGCAAACATCATCCAATATGCAGATGATTCAACCATCATCTGCTCTGCCACTTCCCTCTCTGCTCCAAAACTTACTCAGGAAGCTTTTTCAATTACTGAACATTGGATGAAATCAAATCACTTAGCACTCAATGCCTCCAAAACAAAACTTATGGTATTTACTCCCTCAAAATCCACTTCCTTTGACATGAACTCATTCTTAATTACCAGCCAAAATAACTCACCCCTTGAAATAGTGTCTGAAACTAAGCTACTTGGTGTACAGATTGACAATCAGCTTAGTTACAACTCACATCTTCAACTAAACATTAAAAAAACCCATCAAAAACTAGGTATGCTATACCGTCAGAACCAATACCTTACAAGTTCTTCCAAAATCACACTCGCTTCCTCTTTTCTCATCCCCTCTCTTCTCTATGGGGCTCCATTATGGACCAATCTTCAGACTTCTCTAAAAAAACAGCTTTCCTCCTGCTATAACAAAATTGCCAAATTCGCCAATAGCCATAGGTCCACTACTCATCACTGTTCCTCTCTCCATAAACTAAACTGGCTCAATTACCGAATCAACTCATATATATACAGCTGACTTTTGCTTATAAGCTCATCCTCAGCCCCTCTCTCTGTCCCTCCCTGTCTTCCGCCTTCAAAATGCACCTACCTAACAGAGTCTTAAGGTCTAACAATCAAAACCTACTACAAGTACATAAACCATCTCATCCCCCAGGTAAGCACCTACTATCTTTTACTCTTGCTCGTCTCTGGAATTCACTTCCACCATCCATTCGTACCTCCTCTAACCAGTACATGTTCAAAAAATCTCTTCATTCATACCTAAGATCCCAATGGGATTGTTCTTGCTCCCTCCCCTCATAATTCTATGTTATCCCATTCTTCTTCCCATTCTTCTTCCCATATACGTTACATAACTCTTCCTATCTAAGCTAACGTTCCCTTAGAATACCTACCCTGTAATGCAAGTCTATACAACTTTTTTGAATGATAAAACATTACTCTTTTAACTTATTCCCCTGACATTTATTCCACATCAGATTGTATTGTTTTGAATGCTTCTTGAATTTTTGAACCTAAATGTATTAAATGTTTTTATCTTTTACTCTGTATAAGTATTATTGTAATTTTTGCATGTACCTGTTTTTGTCTGTATTTGGAGCTTTTCTCCCCAGGACTCCATTGAAAACGGGTTCTTTTGGCCCAATGGACTATCCTGGTAAACCAACTGCAAATAAATAAATAAATAAAATAAATAAACTCCCTCTACTCCCATAAAATAGCCAAAGATTGGAACACCCTTCCTCAACAGATAACTAAAACCCCCAACCTGTTCACATTTAAAACTACCCTGAAATACTATTTAAATGATAATTGGCTATGCCCCTGTATTGCTCCCAACTAATATTCTTCCTATTTTTTTCCCACTCGTCTCACACGTGTTAGCCCAAATAGTGCTCATCCCACATAGGGCTATCCCACTATCTGTCTTATCTTTATTAATCTCTGTTCCTTCAGATACATACATACATACTTACATACATACAAATGTTTCAAGCACGGGCATTAAAGCTCTTCTAGCTTGCCAATATGCCAAAACACTTGTTCCCATAATTAGTGCCCAGGCTGTTCTTAAAAATATCTAAAATAGTACTTGCTTTAATGTAATTTGGTAGTCTGTTCCATGCATCAGCTACTCTGTCAGAGAACCAATTAGTACACTTCTCATTCCTATAGAATCTTCTACATAGATTATCTGACGATTCTCTAGTACTTTTTGATAACCCCAAACATTCTCAGAGGTACTTGTCCCTAAATGCCCTATATACCTGAATAAGATCTCCTCTTAAATATCTGTAAGAGACACTGTACAAGTTCAGATATTTTAGTCTTTCATAATAACTTAGATTTTCACATCCATGGATGCCCTTAGTATATTTCAGCTGTACTCTTTCTAGTTTATTCATGCTTATTTTCCTATAGAGTTTCTATATTGTTATTCCATACTCAAGTTTGGGTCTAATGTAACTAACAAACAATGACTTCATTATGTTTGATTTCCTAGACTTTATAAATATTTTTATACAACCTATAGTTCTATAACTATCATTAGCTAATTGGTTGATATGATTAGAAAAACTCATAGCTGAATCTACCCATATACCCAGGTCCTTAAATGAGTCTACAGTTTCAATCACTGTGTGCTGTATTAAATATTCACCTTTCAATTTATATCTCCCAAATCTCATATGCGTAGTTTTTGATGTATTTATCAGCAAATTATTCCCCTGTGCCCAAATGGTCAATTTAGTCAAATTATTTTGCAGACATGCCAGATCTGTAACACTTGTAATCAGTTTACCCAATTTCAGGTCGTCAGCATACAGACTGTAGAACTCCTCAGATGAAAAAGTAAGGTCTGAAAGATACAATCTAAACAAATAAGGGCCTAGTACAGAGATCTGTGGGACACCTTGATTGTAACCAAGGCTTTCACATGTCCAGTTGGTGTGTGATACTTGCCATGTCCTATTTGTAAGCCATGCAGCTATCCATCTTATCAACAGTACATCAATTCCTAGTTGTACTGATTTATTGATCAGTGTTTTGTGCATGACCCTGTCAAATGCTGAAGTTAAATCTATATAAATCACATCACAGCACAATTTTTCATTCATAGCTGTTATTATATTGTTATACAACATCATGTTACAGGTGGTAATAGATCTATTTTCAACATATGCATGCTGATATATGGTTTCAAGTCCCAACCTATCCAGTTCTGACAATAACTTATCCAGTATTACCTTCTCCATTATTTTTCCACAACATGAATGTAGACTTAAGGGTCTGTATGATTCTGGGTTTGTCCTACTCCCCTTTCCCTTAAAGACAGGTTTAATAAGTGCATGTCTTCAATCTTGAGGAATCTCCCCATATTTATATGACCTAGTGAATAATAGATGTAATGGCAGTGTAAGTTCTTGCTTAAGTGTTCTCAGGTCATTCTTACTTATTCTGTCTCCTCCCTGTACTTTGTTTGGATCCAGTTTGCACAGTTCTTTTTCAATATAATCTAATTTGATTCCAGTATCTGGGGTTACCTGGATGTCACTAGGACAACTTACCACCCCTTTTGTGGAGCCAAATGGTTTTGCATAAGATTTTGTAAATATATCTATAATCTGTTGTGTCTGAGAATAAATTTTAGAATCTGCACACAGTTTATCAATTTGTGCATCTTTACTCCTTCCACATCTTATGTATCTATAAAAAGGTTTCCTATTATGCTCAATATCTTTATATAAATATTCTTCAAATTTTTCTTGATCTTGTCTAACACTATGCTTAATCTGTATGTCCAGCTCATTTATTTCAGTTGTCAAAGTTGTAGTTTGACCTCTCTTCCATTTCTTATATTTTTTTGTCTTTCACCTTAATCAGGAATCTTGTTCTTATGGAACTATACCCCCCTGATGTTGTGTGCCTAGATCCTGATGTTAAACTTTTTTTTTCAGTTTTTGCACTCAAACAACCTAACTTGCAATACTGCATATCCAATTTTGGTCTTGCAGAAGTGACTCACCTAGTACAGCTACATGAGTTATGTACCTCATATATAGTGTAAAAAATAGTATTCCTGTATGCCTGAAACATGCATGTTTATATTGTATTTGATTATATTTTGCTATAATATTTTTGTTAAACTCATTTACATATTATTAGCAATGTACAACTTAAACTAAGTTTACTGCTTGTACCTTAATGATGTTCTTTTTTTGTGGAGCTTTTCTCCCTGGGTCTCTGCTGAAAACGTTTTTTTTTCAACCCCAACACAATCAGATACTACCCAGTTAACAAATGTAAATAAATAAATAAATAAAAATAATTTTTATGCAAGGAGACATTAAAAGTATTTAGATTTTAAATTATTCTTTTGGATCAATTTGTACTGTTTGAGTTTGATATGGTCAAATGATTCTTGGATCTTTGTATTCTAGTTTGTTTTATTAACGTAGCACTCAGAAATGCAAGGATATTTTAAAGGTACTGTGTGCAGATTCTAAATGTTTCAATTAATTAATTAATTAATTAATATCTGCATGGGACTGAACAACTTCCCTTTACTGCCACTAATTTACCAAGAGATTGTAACTGCCATTGCAGATAGTAGTGAATATGCTATTGTATACATAAGGGATTAAATAACAGCATCATATCTGCAAGAAACAAAGCACACTGCAGTATGTAACATGTGGACATGGGAATGTTGTAGGGTAGTTGTGGTATTCTAAATAGTACGTACATTACTTTTTTGGGGGTGGAGTGGGTGGTGGTGTATCAGCTGAATAGACAGAGAAAGATGGTACTGATTATTTCATTTATGAAATAAGAGCATGAGTTCTTCAGAGCAGTCAGGTTCTTGTCCGAAGTTCCATTGTAGATGGATCAATAAGTTAGCGTCCAGCTGTTGGTAAAGATGGTACTTCATTTGCCATGCTGCATGTTTTTTTAATCTGTAGATTACATAGAATAATACATTATTTTTTTCTTCTTTAAAACTTTCAAAATCAGCAGGTAGATTGCTTAAAAGGTACTAATACTACTACTACTCCACAAAAAATGATTCTTCAAGCATCAACTCCCTGAGGCTTGGCTCCCTGATGATGCCAGCATTTCTGCTGAAAGGCATTGCCTGGGAGTCATGTAGATACTAAGAGCTATTTTTGGTTGCTTACTCCCTTCCCTCCTTGTAGGGCATCCATAGAGTTGAATATCTTAGTTATGGTGTGTGTGGGGAGGTGCAGGTGGGTTGTCCCCCTGTAAAAACAGTAAAAATATTTTCAGGAGTTTATTTTTGGTGGGTTGTCTTTTGAGGACTAGAGGCTCAAGGGATTGTGATTCATCCACTCATAGTGGAAGTTGTTTAAAGAAGACAATAAACTGGCCAATTGTTTTTTTATTTCTGGTTATCACACATTTTAATCAAATGCAAAAAAAAAAAGTTTGGTTACTGTGTGTTTCACAGTAAAGTACATAATTACAATTTCATACTACCACTTTGCCTGATTACGCTCTTACTGTAAAATATTTTCTGTTGGCTTTGCTGTAAATAAGACCTGTTTTGCACAAAAGTCTTTTAGTTTTTTTCACCCTAGTGGATACATTATTGGTTCATAGGTTCATAGATTAGTACTAAGCTAACTGCCCTTGCGAGCCATTTTAAGCTTAGTCAATTATCCCTTGTGAGACTCAAACCCCTGCACTTTGTGTTTGTAAGGCAAACACCTTAACCATTAGGCCACCCTCCCAATTAATTGTATAACTTAGGTATACATATGTCCAGAGCTTTTATTTTGTTTGTTTCATTGACCATATTGACAGTTCAGAGAACATGAACAGTCCATAAAGGGGTTATCATAAATGTGCTATTTTTTATCTTCCATGGGAAATTTCTTTTTAACAATTTTTATATTCATTTACAGCTAAGCAGTAGAACATGTTAATGTGCCATAGAGCATTGTTAAACAAATTGCCATTTGGAAATCTTGTGAAATGTACTGAATATTTTGAAAGTAAAACAAAATTCAATTTCGTGAAATTAATTGAATAAGTTAAAATTAATGGGTATTTGAGATTTAAAAATATGCTTTCTCCTTTTTTTTCACTGTAGGAAAAGTTAACTTGATCTTGGACAGAGTATGATATAAAGTATTAAGATAATGTTTTACTGTTTTAGTCTGTGTAATACAAGATTTAAAATATAAAGAAAAAACACAAACACTCTCAGAAGAGTCTGCTGCAATTTGTAGAATTACAGTTTAGTGAAACTTCCACTTCACAAAACTGTTTTGTTGAACTACCATGACTTCAAAATGGTCCAGTGTTATAGAAATCATAGGTAGATAACTAGATAGGTGTAGCTAAGTTTACATGTTGCGACTTTATTAATAAGTAGAAGGTAGTCTGGTTAAATTAGAGAGGGGCAATGTTTCAGAAGAATCAAAATAAAAGTAATTCTGAGTGACATAAGGATAGTAATAGGGTATAATCTAAAAACACGAGCTATTGAGAATATAATTGGCATATTTAAAAAATATATGGATGGTCTTAGGGAGAAATTAGCTGACAACCCTACATTTACATCTAGAAGGGATAAAAAATTAAAACATACACTACGTTATAAAGAGAATAATTTTAAGCAATATACTAAAAAGGTGCTGTTTGTTATATTTTATATAGAAGTATATAGCGGTTCTAACCCAATTTTAATATCTCTCATTGCACAAACAATAATATTATGTTTCAGAAGAACCAAAATGAGAATAATTATGAGAGTGACATAATGATAGTAATAGGGCATAATTGACAAACAGTGGTTATTGAAAATATAATTAAAAAGAATTGTCATAGTTTAAAAATATTGATGGCCTTAGGGAGAAATCAGCTGACAACCCTAAATTTTCATATAGAAGGGTTAAAATTTAAAACAGATACTATGTTATAAAGAGAATACTTTTAAACAGCATACTAAAACTATAAAATGGAATGGCACTAGTCCATATGATTGTCACTTCTGTCAGCATATTTATAGAAATGATGCCTATATGCATCCAAATGTATCAAATGTCTATTATTTATAAACCCTTGCTAATTGTGACATGAAAAATATAGTGTATATTACTGTAAGTCAGACATATAGTACCTTCTATATTGATAAATGTAGTAATAAATCAAAAGAATGTATTGGTGAACATTTGCCTGACACAAAATGTAAAATACTAATGCACTATATAAACATGTCCTTGATAAAGAATAAAATAATTTATTTAGATTTGCAATACTTGAGGTAATAAATTATTGCATAAGAGGTGGAGATATACTCACTAAGACAGAAAATGCTGAATATAAATGGATTTTAGTCTTTAGAACTTGTGATGCCCACCACTGCTATCAATATGTAATGGCCACTACTGCCACCAATATGTGACACCCTGATGCTGGGCCAGTAATCAAGGAGCCTGAAGTCTCACCACTGACACTGGAGAGGAACATGTAGATACACTCAGTATTTCCAGATGCAAACCTCTCTGAATCTAGTACAATTTCACTTAAGAACACACAGGGAATGCACTCAGCCCGGGGTCTGAATATCTCTATATCTGTGTCCCTCCAGATCCCCAATAAGACTCCCCACTGGTACAGCTGTAGGGTTAGGTCCTCAGCCAAGTGTCCAAGCCAAGTCCTCCAGCACCCTCTCTGTGAACCCAGTGGCTCGTGTCCCTGCCCCAATAGCTAACACACACACTTTTTAAGATTTAATTTTTACACACACACACACACACACACACACACACACACACACACACACACACACACACACACACACACACACACACACACACCTGGGAAAGGCTGGCACAGATTACCCGTTCTGCCAACTTTGCCCAAACTATAAGGTAGATTCATTGCCACCAGTCAATCACTATAAGGCTCTTACAAAGGGTATCCAATTATATGGCGCAATATTAATACTAATGCAAATGATAGTAGTTGGCCAAGACAGCTAGGCCTTCTGGAATGGCCCACACAGTGTCACCAAATAAATATAAGTACTCTCAAAACTTAGTTACTTTCTACAAGGATCAGCCATAATACATTTTTAAATATATTTAATAATAAATAATAAAAGAACATGAAAATATTGAATATATATTTACAGTAAACCACAGAGTTCAAATCACAGAAATATTGAAATTAACATTGATGGACAGACTCATGCAAGTAATGAAAAACACTCTCTAAACTAAGCTTCACTATATTCCTAACTGAATCTAGGAGTATTTACTGTTCCCTAAAAACTTACTTAGACAAGGCAAGATGAAATACATGAGCAGTCATTCTAATCAGGCTTCCAAACAAAATACTCTATACCCTGATATTTCTATTTTTAATATCTAAAATATAATTTCCAAGAGGGCTGGCCGAATGACCTCATATGGTCACCTGACTCTAGGTTTTCACAGTATTCCTCTTTGAAGCTGAGACAGGAATTTAGCATCTACAATACACATCTAAATATTTATGGCAGAGCATGAGGCTTCCCCTCTTTTTGTTGAGCTAATGAACAAAGGCTTTTTTCCAGGCCTAGCATCTCTGGTCCTATTCAGCACTGCGGGGTGATGTTTCAATGGTTTAACTGCTCATTTACATTTACTTATTTTTCTTAAAATAAGCTAACTAGTACATTTAATTCAGTTGCAATAATACATGTACATTTTTTTTCATTCCAACAAAGTGCAATGTTAATATATTTTTACAGAAGCAAAGCTCACAAAAACATTTTCAGTACACGCATCTGTACAAATCAGTTTGATATACAAATGACATACAGTTCTAATGCATTTGTAACACAAGCATCTTGTATAAATCAATTTGATATTCAAAGAACATATCATTCTTTACAAAACTCCAGTTGGCTATACTGTCACTTGCCCACATCATCACAGAACTGATCAACCTCCAAGCTTATACAGTGGCTGTAGTATAAAGCCTTTATTAAAGATGCACACTAGAAGGTGACTGTTCCTTTAAATTTTTGAATGATGAGATTAGATCATGTGATCAAGACAGGTTATTTAAATGTTTGTTACTGCATGCATTCTCTGGTTTTATTGACTTGAAAAAGCATTGTATGTGAACGTTTGTAAGCTTGTTATATTTTTAATTTAGCAGTATTAAAATTAGCTTGTTTTTCATAATGCCATAACTACAAAAAGTCAAGGTTAATAAGTGAAGTATTAATAGCCTGCTGCTTTCAGTACCTACATGCAGCAGGTATACTATTGCCTTCTACTACACTAGTACTTAATACTGATGTGATATGAATAATAAAGTACTGGCTTACAAAATGCACAATGACAGGAGCATGACACAAAATTAAAACTGATGCATCTGCAATGACAACCTTTTTCAATTTAATTGTGATGATGTAAAGCATTTTGAGATATAGATTATGGACTTCTGTTACACAGAAAGTCCTGGTAATAACACAGAGCTATTTATCTGCTCTTGTTTTGCAAAACTAGAAGAAAAGTGTACATTATTTATTTATTTATTTATTTATTTATATATATATATTTATGTATTTAACATTGCTTACAAGGATGGTCTGGCTGAGTAAAAAAACTTTTCAGAAGAGGCTCGGGGAAAAAAATCTACTGGATAGATTACAATAAAGTTTTACATTTTGTATCATAGGTACAATATGTTGTGACAAAATAGGTACAGCCCAGCTATCTGGAATTTTGTAAATAATTATATGTCATTTGTGAATATCAACATGATACATACAAGATGTTTGTGTTACAAACATATTAGAGCTGAATGTCAAATAAGATGGATTGTACAGATGTGTGCTGAAAAGGCATTTTACAAAGTGCTGTTTGAAATGTATCCACAGTGTACCCTAGTGGAATAGAACAGAAATGTACATACACTATTGGTACTGTTTAAATGTATATATTTTAACAGGGGAAACTGGAATACAGAAGGATAACTTGCAAAACGTCAGAAAAATAGCTGAAATTAAATTACTTTATGGCTGGGCCATATAAAAGATGTTGCCTTTTCTTGCTGCTGTAGTTATTATTCATTAATATCATATAAGATGGTTTGTACAGAAATGTGTGCTTAAGAGGTATTTTATAAAGTGCTGTTTGAAATGTATCCATGGTGTACCCTAGTGGAATAGAACAGAAATGTACATTCACTATTGTTACTGTTTAAATGTATATATTTTAACAAGGGAAACTGGAATACAGAAGCTTAACTTGCAAAACTTCAGAAAAATAGCTGTAATTAAATTACTTTATGGCTGGGCCATAAATAAGATGTTAACTTTCTGTTTCAGTGCAGCAACAGACACAATATCTGTGCTGAGAAGTTTTCTGTATTGCCTTGGAAGTGTTTTATTGTTTTATGACTTCCTGGACCTGCAAAGAGATGAGGGAACAACCTTGTACATGTATCTTCACAGGTGGATGCTAAATACTGCTAGCTTTCAGCAGGATAGAGTCAGATGGCAAGAAATTATGTCATTTTGCAAGCTATCCCAGCAGTATTATTTGAGATATTAATTTAAGAACTCCCTGAGAGAGACTGGGCATTCTGTATTCTGTCTTTGACCTGACATCAGCTAGAAGATCCATTCACCACATCTGCCTTGCTGCTCTAATTAAGTGTACTAGGGAACAGTATAATTCTCTTAGATATAGTCAGGAGTATAGCAAAGCTTATAATAACTACACCAAAACCAAAAACACTAAAAAAACTACAAAAAGGCCAAAGACCCAATATGAAACAATAGGATTTTAATAAACCTGCACTGTTTCATATTGGGTCTTTGGCCTTTTGTTGTTTTTTTTTTTTTTTTATAGCAAAACATAACTTAGATATTTTCTTTATGTGAGACTGCCTTGCAATGTTGTTTTAAATATTTCCTGTGATTTTGAACTCTGCTGTCACTGTAAATATGTACGTAAGTAGTTTCTTGTTCTTTCATTATCTATTATTAAATATACTTAAAAGTTTCATTGTGGCTGATCTGTCTAGACATATTTAAGTTCTGTGAGTACTCGCATATTTATGTGGTGACACTGTGTAGGCCACTCCTAATAGCCTTGCTCTTGGTCAAGCTACCATTTGTATTGATTGTAACATTTCACAGTAAGACTGGACACCCTTTGTTAAGGGCCTTAAAGTAGTTAATAAAGAGTTGGCTGGTGGCAGTAATAACTACCTTATAGTCTGGGAAGAAGGGAGAATAGCTAGTAAACCTGTGCCAGCCTATCCCAGGTGTGTGTGTGTGTGTGTGTGTGTGTGTGTGTGTGTGTGTGTGTGTGTGTGTGTGTGTGTGTGTGTGTGTGTGTGTGTGTGTGTGTGGGGGGGTGTAAATCAAACCTCAAAGAGTGTGTGTGTCAGTTACTTGGGCAGGGACACAAAGCACTGGTTGGACAGAAAGGGTGCTGGAGGTCTAGGCTGGGCCACTCTGCTGAGATCTCATTTCTATAGCTGTGCCAGAGGGGAGTCTTATTGCAGCGCTGGAGAAAGAAAGACTCAGAAATCAGCCCCGGACTGACTGTGGTCTCTGTGTGCTCTTAAGGGAAATTGACCTTGATGCAGAGACCTGCATCTGGAAATACTGTGTGTGTACCAGTCATCCTTCCAATGTATGTCCCCCACTGCTGCCAATGGTGATGATTGAGGCTCCTTGATTACTGGGCCAGTGGTGGGGTGTCACATATGTATTATGTTTAGAGTAAATTCTTACATTAATATTAATGACAACATGAGGTAAATGAAGATAAAAAAAGTATAAAGTATGAGTAGCATTTATAGACAGAGTTAAAAATATAGTTTATGCATGTGGTAAAACCAGACACAAAAATAACCATACGCTAAGGCAATTATCTGGTTTGTATATGAAATTAAGGGTTGTGATTATCTGAGATAAGGTCAGGTAGTATTCTGTTTGGGGGGGATGCTGACAGTTAGGAAATGATATGAATAATTCAGACTTTTAGCACTGATTTCATTTTATTTATTCACCATTTTGTGTATTTTTAGCACTGATGTCTTTCATATAATTTAAGATTGCTACAATGTATGTTCTATGTATAGCAATGAATACTCAAAATTTTTTTTTTTAATTTAAGGTAGTAAGGTTAAGGAATATTCAGATGTTTTTAATTTTAAGTAGTTACGTTAATAACTTTTTTTTTATACATTTTCATACTATATTGTACAGCGGTGGTGGTGCTGTGGTAGCGTTGTCGCCTCACAGTAAGACGCTGTCCGGTTCAATTCTCAGCTAGTGCATCTTCTGTGTGGAGATATGCATGAATGGGCGTACCTTTGTTGAAGGTTGTGCATCAGGGCTGGTAACTCGGCACGTAAAAATCAACTATCATTAGCGGACCGGAGTTCCGCTGTGGCGACCCCTAACCAGGAAAAGCCGAAAGACACAAGCAAACATTGTACAGTATTTGTAAAATATGGAATATGAAATTGTGAATTTAAAGAATGTGAATAAAAGTATATAACCTTAAAACAGATGACTTTATCAAAGTATGCCATATGCCATCTTGTTTGTTTTTATTACCATGTCTTGCAGTATGTTTATAAAGTACCAGTGTTAGAATGCTGTACTACAATCTGGATTAGGAGTGCCATAGAACATCATCATCATCAACCATAAATATCCACCCCTCTTTTTCACATTTTACAGGGGGTCAATGTGTCACATCAACTGCCAGCACCTCTCTCAGTTCAGAGCCACTCTCCTAACTTCTTTATTCCATCATGCCTGACTGCTTCAGGTCTTTCGTCATACAGTCCATCAATCTATGTGTTAAGCATTTTCATTTCCTTTCATCGTCTTCCTGTCTGTCCCAAATATAAAAAGTGAAAGGAACTCACAAAGTGATGTAAAAATAAGTTTAATAGCAAAATTTTTGAGATAAAACTCTTCTTCGGTGCTTAATATAATACTAAAACACATTGATTTTAAGCACCGAAGAAGAGTTTTATCTCAAAAGCTTTGTGTTAAACTTATTTTTACATCACTTTGTGAGTTCCTTTCACTTTTTATTCTTGGACTGTTTTGTTTGGAACTCTATACTAGGTGTTTACCTGTTTTAGTTTTTTGCTCTGTCCCAAATATGCTTTACCAAACTGACTTCTGCTTTCCTATAGATGGGACTGAACTACTGTAATCTGTTCTTGATGCTTTTGACAAATGTGGCTACATTGGCTTCTATAGTGATGTCTTTATTTCATTATTTGCCCTACAGTGTCCAACCTGGACATATAAATAATTCTAAAGGGTCATAATGAAAAGAATTTCCACCCAGTTGCCGTACAATATACCACAGTACTGGGAAGGTATGTGTTATAATTTGTTGCTGCAAAGAAAATTGCAGTAACAACACATTAAAAGCTATTTCAATTAGTACTAATAGGAGCAGTGACATAACACAGATAGTACGTGCATTTTTAGCAGTAACAATAACAATTCTTAGTATGGATACTTTCAATAGTAGCAGTGACTGTGCTAAGGTATACATTATATACATGTTATATTGTACGTCATTGTCTAGGAATATGAAAAAAAGACCATTTGTACACTAAAGATTTGATAAATGTTGTAGAACCGTAACATTAGCAGTATTGTGAAATATACATAGTTTGTTATATACTTACATGCATTATTTCCAGACAGGAGCGAAAGGCCCACAAAGTCTGATCCTTACCAATTGTGGTACTTCTCTAACCAAAATAATCATCTAAAATAACCTTTTTAAAAGATTTTATATTCTATCTTGTCCTGATTTTGAAAATGCTTTGCAGTTCATGCCATACATAGACTCTCCATTCAGTAAACCACTTCTGTCTGGATGTTGTTTCCCTTCCTTCCCTAAGTTCTACCTTCAGCCTCATAGTACTAACATAACTTTTGCCTATTTTTAGTCAAAGTCAGTGCTGCAAGTATTGATGTCTCAGAGTCATGGAGGTAAGTACTTCTATGGAGAGTAAGGCTCTAGCTAGACCAGCCTCACATGACAGTCCCAATGTGTGTACTCTATATTTTCTTTGTCCAGTGCTTTTGGATTATTTTCTCTTGATTTACTGAGTTTCTTTTAGACGTTGATGCCAAAGTAACAGAATATTGAACGTGCGGTCTAATGAAGCCAACAGGAAGTAGCACTAGCAGTGATTGACTATACCACTGTAAATGCACTGAGCTCTTTGTCTACCAGTCTACTGACTTTTACACACAACTGTTCCCATATGACTATCAAGTCAGACTCTAAAACCACACCTTAGTTAGAGTAGATATTAACAGCACTAGGAAGTTGCCTTCAAGGTGGTACTTCTCTCTTTATTCTACTGAGTGCCATGCGAGCTGATTTACTGGTGTTTGGACAAATGTTATTTAAATTAAATCAATGGCCTGAACATACCCCTTATCTCTACCAGATTTTTAGAGAAGTCTCTGATTTTGGCTGAAAATTTTGCAGTGACCCTCATAATCTCCACTACATTTGGTGATCTGGGGAGAAATGGTGGTGGATTACACCTAGTAAATAATGTCAATAATTACAATTCTAGACCTCTTTAATGCAGACAATTCATGTTAATACACATTCTCTTATTATGATAAATTCTGAAGTTAGTAATACTAATATTTTAAACAATGTTCCTTTTTAGTTCTGGATTTGCCTCTGATTAAGCAGATAGTACATTTAAAACTGTAGGCCTGAAGTTACTAGACCCCCTTGAAGGACCTTTCTTGGCTATAACATTAGTAATAAGTTATCATGTAAAACAAATCTGATGGTTATGCTGAAGTTCTATGATCTGCTAAGGATCTTTATCCTGTAGTCGTGAGTTTAATTCCCTCTGTCTACATTTACCCAATCTATAATTTAATCAAGCAGTGTTCTAACTCAGTTTTGAAAAGGAGCACTTTTTTTCTTTTCCTATGTGTTTTTGCCCCCTGCTAACCATCAGGTAACCAAGTTAGGCACATCACATTTGTTCCCATGCATTAAAGACTCCACCAAGTGCCAGGGTGAGAGCTGTCCACAGGGGGCCATCATTCTATCCCACTGGGCAAAGGAGGGAATATGCAATCTGCATCACTGCTCAGGCTCACAATGCCCTCTCAATGTGAGTGTAAGCTTGTCTATACCCATGCTGAAGGCTACTTCTGGGTGGTAGCTTTGTGATTTTAAAACAGGTCCCCAGGTCATGCATTTGCATCACTGATTCTCTTTTGGGACTATGGCTGTATGTGGTCAGCTTTGCTCTACCTTACCCAGAGGATGGGCCTGCCAATCCTTTGGTGCCAACTCTGTCAGCTGCCTGAGCCATTAATTAAATCTGGGATGCCTGGGCCTTAATCAGGACATTATCCTTCTATGCCTCTGGTGCACTTGATCCCAGTGGGTCTACCCAGTTAGCAAATAAAACTATGACATAAACTACGTGCGGGAGACTTGGTTTAACTCTTACTAATCTCATCCATCTTTACTAGCCAAGATATGCTACTTTCAATAATTCTAAAGTTCTTACTCATATTAATACATTTGTCATCCTATATCATGTATCATTCATTTTTCCCTGATAAATATTTTACTCTTTCCTCTCATCTGTTTGTTTGTTTTTTTCTGATTGGTCTACTCCTTCTGAACCTCTTATGCAATAAACACTTTCCATCTCTATTTTACTTTATTACTCTTTTTTCTAAGAAAATTTTAAGTTAATCTCTAATAAAGAAGTTTACTTGCAACATATTTTGTATACTATGACATTATATACCCTTGTTATAACAAAATCACAACTGTTTATGCTTGGCTACAATGTTACTGCTAATAACACTGATAGCTATATATAACTTAATATGTTTTCTGTGCCATGATGCTGACTATAGACTGCAGAAAGCTTAAGGCAGCATACTGTACCAAATGCTGTAGGAGACATTGTGGGAATACAAAATACCAGGACTTGTTCTGCATGTTGTTTAGCTGTATGTATGCACACAGTAAGAGTAGTATCAACATTTTTGGTATTAAATCAGATTAATTAAATTTTGATTCTTTGTTTTGTCAAGGGCATGTTTCATGATCACTCATGTACAGGTTCTTCCTGGAAAGAATACCAAGGCATAACCAATGCTGGGAAGGTTATCTAATGTAGGGAACTGGAGATTGCAACACTATGGTTTGCAGATGATGTTGTCCTTTTATACTCATCTGGCAATTAGCCACAAAATACACTTAAGTGACTCACTTCTGCATTTGAAAAAGCTACACGGAAAGTCAGCACCTTCAAATGTGCCTATAGTAGAAGGTTTTATATACCCCATAATCTATTTATGAACAAAGATGGGGCGATAATGAGGCTGTTGAAAGGGCAGCAGCAGCAAAAGTCTTTACAGTAATGAATCAGTATCTAATGGTAAAGCAAAAGCTGACTTCTTGGACAATTGTTTCAGATTAACAGCCATTCTACATCCCCATCTTCAGCTGTGATCATACTCTGTGTGCTGTGACTGAAATAAGTTGACTGTGGAATACAAGCTAAGAAATGTGTTAGAAAATTAGTAAGGATTCATAAGGCAAGATAATTATTATAGATCCATTCTTCCATATCAGGGTCATTAGTACATATCTTTGTGGAATGGATGCCTGATTCTGGCACTGAAGATGGTGAAACCATCTGCTGATGCTTTTTCCTTTTCCCATCTGCCATATGTCCTACTTACTACATCCATAAATACCCCTTGTAGGACATCCACTCCGCATTATGACCATTTGTCTTATCTTTGCATATATTTGCAGTGTGCTGGTGTTTACCAATACCTCACAAAAGAAATAGCCTGCAATGTTTGCACTGTTTTGCATGCCACCCCCTTCTATGTGTACCTCGAAACCAGGCTTCCATTATTTTCTTTCTGCCAGATGTATATATGTTTATGTTTTTCTCAGTTCATGTTTTTGTCTTCTTCCATAGGTTCATAGGTAGGTACTAGGCTATTGGCCCTAGGGCCTAGATAAGCCCAGCCAAAAAGGTACCCTGGCTTACACCTTCTCATACATCCTGGGTGTCTGCATCCTTTCTCTTTACATAGAATTGTGTGTGTTTGTGTGTGTGTGTGTGTGTGTGTGTGTGTGTGTGTGTGTGTGTGTGTGTGTGTGTGTGTGTGTGTGTGTGTGTGTATGTGTGTATTTATCTCTTTCAAGGTTTATCCCAACCCCTTTTCTTATTGTCCTATTTTTCTCTTTTTGCATCTGAGGACACTGTGTGCCAGGTGGACAACAAAACACACATTTTGCTCCAAAGGAATCTGTTCTAACATTCATGAATACAGAGACACACTCACATGTGCATGCACATACACTTATGTACTCATGACTAGCATTGCAGTGCTGTTGTGTCACATGCAGCATGCTGTGTGCCATGACACTTGATGAGTACATGTGGAGTTTTATAGTATTCTGTTCACATTGATCACCCAGTATGGCCATCTAT
Organism: Protopterus annectens; assembly: GCF_019279795.1. Lineage (NCBI taxonomy): Eukaryota > Metazoa > Chordata > Ceratodontiformes > Protopteridae > Protopterus > Protopterus annectens. The sequence goes on from NC_056739.1 coordinate 1,222,643,976, forward strand.
AAAAGACATGTTTTAGACACATTAGACTTTCTCTACTTGTGTGTCCTATGTGGCCCATAGGGTGCCATTGTTAGTCCCACTGCTGTTCTTGATCAGCATGCCAATATTCAGTAGACCTATGCAATGTTTCTATTGCACATACATTGTATATACCATGAGGAATCGGCTCATATTTATTCCCTATCTGTGTGGTTCTATGGCACACTGTTGCAGATTAATACATTCTCCTCTTCGTTAAACATTGCGCATGAGCTACACCACACATATTAGAATCTGTCCTACGCTTGGTGGGTGCACTGCAACTTGGAGAACTTTATAACTATGTATTAATATAGTATGTATTGCTTATGGTGCATGCGGTAATGTACATTACCTACCTGAGCTATTCAGACTCCTTACATATGTTTGGTACTGATGAACATTGGTTGTCTGTGGCATAGGAATTCATAATTTCAGATGGAGTATTTTGTGCCATAGAAGTTTGTGTTTTAGCAAAGTAATGTTCAAATGGCCATTATGTGAGATGATTACAGTTGTGTCTATATGGTTAGATAATGCCAAATGTCTGTTATACAGCATTTTGTATTTGTAAGGACAACATCTTCTGCTGCTATGATTTAGAAACACTTGTTCATTTTTGCCTGTTAGCAGCATGTATGGTTGTAGTATACATTTTTGGACTCCATTACTTTTGGACTTCCTTGTATGGTAGTGTTGTTCAGACAGATGTGCATTCTATCTGGGATATTGCTCATAGGTTCATAGGTGTGTTCTAGGCTAATGGCCCTGGAGCCTTTACAAGCCTAGCCCATAGAAGTGCCCTGGCATTGTGCCACCCAACATTAGCTCCCAGTGCCTCTATCAAGTAGAGCCACTGCAGTGATCCCCAGGGTGAACTTTCTGTTTCCCATCCACTCATCAAGATTTTTCTTGAAGAGGGCCAGTGAGGTGCTCTGCTTGACACATATGGGAAGTCTGTTCCAGAGCATGAGCAGTCTCTGGGTTATAAACCTGTCCCTCCAGCATGTTCTGTTGATTGTGGTAATGAGGTTGAGGTCTCTGGATCGTGTGGTGCGTAGGGATTTGGATCTCTTTAGATGTAGCATTTCTAACATAGCTAGGTCAGACATGACTTTGTAAGTCATGCAGAGATCGCCTCTTAGTAGACGATATGAGACAGAGAATAGCTGGAGTTTTTTTAGTCTGGCCATGTAGGACATGCATTTAAGGCTTAGGATCCTCTTCGTGAGGTACTTTTGTGGCCTTTCCTGCTGTTGCATGTTTCTAGTGAGGTACATGCCAAATGGGGCATTGTACTCTATGATTGGCTTAATGAGGGAAGAGTAGAGAGAGATAATGACCTCTTTCTTCCTGGATGCAAAACCCTTGGTAATGAGATGTACCACATAGAATGACTTTCTGACCACAAGGGCAATGTGGTGGTTGAAGGAGAGGTTGCTGTCAACCTGTGTCCCCAGATCTCTTATAATGCCTTCAGTGTTCAATGGGCTCCCATTGATGTAGTAATTAGTGGGAACTGAGTTTTTCCCATCGGGGATGAGGACGCATTTTTTGGCATTAAGCTTAAGGCCATTGTATTGACACCAGTCATTGGTCTCAGTGAGGCTTTTCTGTAGGATGTCTACATCACATGGGGAGATAATAATGGCTCCCAGCTTGCAGTCGTCTGCAAAATTGGTCAGCCAGAGTCCCTCCGTGTTGGCCTGGACTTCTGAGAAGTAGATGCCAAACAGGAGAGGACCCAGGACCGATCCCTGTGGGACTCCACTCGTGATTGGTCGGCAGTATGACTTGGAGTCCACTACTTTCACACTGTGGGCTCTATCTCTGAGCCAATTTGCAACCCACCTAGTGATATAGGGGTTGATACCTAGTTTGGTGAGTTTATCAATAATTCCTGAGTGGGGAATGGTATCAAAGGCCTTGGCCAGATTGAGGTAGGCTGTATGAACTGCCTTGCTCTCATCCACAGCTTTGGTGACTGACTCAAAGAAGTCAACCAGGTTGAGCAGGCATGATCTACCTTTCACAAAAGCAAATTGCATGGGATCTAGAGTTTGGAGATTCCCTATATCCTCATTAATTAGGTCTATGATGATGCGCTCCATAGCCTTACATATCAGACTCATCAGGCTAATGGGGCTATAATTACCAGGGTCTGTAGTCTCTCCCCATATATAGAGAGGGATGACTGTAGCAGTGTGCCATTTGGTAGGGACAAAGCCTGAGGTGAGGCTGTGACTGAACAGGGCACACAGATGTGGTGCCAGTTCACTTTGTACTTCATGTAGAACACATCCAGGGATATTGTTGGGTCCCATGGACACCATATTCTTGGCCTTTGACAATACAGGTTTAACCTGTGCTGCAGTAATGCTGGATGCCTGGCATTCCTCCGGTATTGTGACTGTTCCTTTGGGGGGGGGGGGGTAAAGTTGGCACTGAATCTGTCGGCCAGTATGTTGGCAATATCTGTTGGCTCAGTATAGGAGGTATCATTGTGCAGTAACTCAGAGCAAACCTGAGAGTTGCTGTGGAAATTCTTAATATAACTATAGAAGGCTTTGTGGTTGTTTTTAGTGTCTGCTGCAATTCTGCCTTCATAGCTGGCTTTAAAGGTTTTGATGAGGGATCTCAACTTTTTGTTGAGGCTAATAAGGGAGTTTTTCCAGTCTTGGGACTTCACCTTTTTCTGCAATAGTTTCTTCCTTCTGTTGTAGAGATTATTAATGGCAGGGGACCACCATATTGGCTTCCTGTTTTTGGAGGAGAGTGTCTTGGTTCTGTTGGGTATGGCTAGTTCCATGCATTTATGTATGTGTTCGTACAGTGCATTGGTGTATGATTCAACAGTCATACATCTATTTTCCATTGACATGGGTGCCGTGAAGTTAGCCATCTCTGTTTTTAGAAGTCCAAAGTCAGCTTTAGAGAAGTTTTTCATAGTGGTTACCTTTGCAGGGTTTGCGGGTGAGATGTGGATTTCCATGGTGATTAGTTTGTGGTCAGATCTAACCAGGAAGGAACTGACTATTGGTGTAGAGCAACGGTTGCCCATGTTAGTAATAACCAGGTCAAGGATGTTGCTTCCTCTAGTGGGGGTAAGAATGAACTGGTCCAGGGCATTGGAATTGATGAATTCCAGGAAGCGTTGGGCCAGTGTATTGGTGCATGAGTAGTTTTCCCAGTTGATGGAGGGGAAGTAGAAGTCACCTAGTATGAGAATGTTGAGTTTGACCCTAATAGTTTCCAGGGTGCTTAGGAACATGGAGTGAGAGTCTTGGGACATGGTTGGGGACCTATAGCAGGCTATGACCTGAATCGCCATCTTACCCAACGTTAGTTGTACCTGAAGTATCTCAGATGCATTATGCTGGGCTACTAATCTGAAGGTGTGCATATCCTTTATGAATATGGAGACACCACCACCTTTGGAGCTTTGGTCCATGTTCTGGGGCCAAAAGGTGTGGAATGAGTTATAACCTGGTAGCGCAGGGGTGCTTTTTGCTGCTTTAAACCAGGTCTCCATTACAGCACAAATGTTGATGTTCTCCATTTTGAGGAGTGCTTTGAGCAAGTGCATCTTGAGATTTAGACTTCTAGCATTGAGCAGCATGACCCTCAGATTGCATTTATTTATAGCTGTTACAGTGGTAATTTGGTCTTTGGAACATTGCCTAAAACAGGCACTATAGGGGTGGCAAGACCCTTAGCCAATAACCGGAAACCCAGGGGTGACAGATGCAGGCCATCTTTGGCAAAGCATTGACGTCAGTCATTCATGTCATCCCAAGCAGACAAATACTGGATCCCCTTAGAATGACACCAGAAACTTAGCTAATTGTTGAAGTCAATAATTTTCTGCTTGTACTGCGGTATCATTCTGGGTGACAGTAGGATGCTGCTCAGGGCTAGATCATACCTGCCTGGGCCACATAATCCGAGAGCTCCTACATGTCTTTTCATGTAGTCCAGGGAGGCGCATCTCAGGTCATTTACACCCACATGGACAGTGACAGAGTCATACTTGTACTTGTTGTGGAGTGACCTGAGTGCATGTGTTATGTGTCTGATTCTGGCACCTGATAGACAGCTGACTGTTACCTTCTCTTTATTCAACCTAGTGGGTGGGACATCAGTGTGCCTCACTATCGAGTCATCTATGATTAATGTATTGGGCAAGCTGTTTTGCTTTAGGGGCTTAGGTTGAGGGGCACACCCTGTAGGTGAGCTATGTGTCTTATGGTTTGTGCTGTGTTGTGGTGGTTGAGTGTGTTTCTGTCTTGGATGTCTCTGCTGTTTGTATAGATTTCTATTGAGAAACTCCATGAAGGTGGGTGTATGGTTTGTGTTTTTATGTGAGAGCTGTGATGGTGGGTGTTCTGGAGGGCTATGTGTGGCATGTGGTGTGGTGCAGGTGTTAACCTTCTCCTCTTGACCAGCTATTCCGGTCTTGGCTTGAGAGTGCATGGCTTTCAATTTGGATATATAAGTGCATCTCTTACATGTCTGAGTGTTGGGAGGTAAGAGGAGAGGGTTGTCTGTGTACATGAGGCAGTTGCTACTCTGCCTCAGAATACCCAAGTTCACCAGGTTAATAGGAGAAAGCACAAGGAACTGACCTTTAGACATGCAAAAGAGTGATGGTCATTATTGCTAAGTACTGGAGCTGTTTCCTTATATATATATTGCTTTTACAGGAAAAATGTCACTCAAGGTGTCTGAGTCTGTACAGAGCACTGCCAAACCCTTGAGGGGAAACTAATATGTAGATCCTGAAAATTTAAGGATGAAATATTTAGGTAGATACTCTGAAGTTAGGAAGAAATCAAGCAGTTTGTTTTTGTCTTTCGGCTTTTCCCGGTTAGGGGTCACCACAGCAGAACTCCAGTCCGCTAATGATTGGCAGTTGATTTTTACGTACCGGCTTGCCAGGCCTGATGCACAACCTTCAACGAAGGTACACCCATTCACACATGTCTCTACGCAGAAGACGCTCTAGCTGAGAATCGAACCGGACAGCGTCTTACTGTGAGGCGACAATGCTACCGCAGCACCACCACGGAAGAAATCAAGCAGTACTTACTGAAAAATAAAGAATTAGCTTGTCAAGAATGATGAAAAGAGGGGAGCCGCATGAATGGCTACTGCCTAGCTACTACTAACGCTGGTCTCAGCACAGCTTCACTTTGTTGGGATACAATACTCCTTTGCTCCTTCTCCCACCAGAAGCAAAATGTTAGCACCAGTCCCAAAAAGAGAAGCAGGACACAGCCTGTTTGGTGATCCACAGTCTTGTCCCAGATGATGCAAGGGTCTGAAGGCTTGTAGCCTTTTTCTGGTAGATGCCTTGAATAGCAAGCAGACCAATCAGGTACATTAAGCACAGACACTCACTTTTCAACCATAAAGAGTCAGGAATCAATGCACTCTGCTCCTAGTTTCACCAGGATCAGATTATAAGCACAGATTCCAAGCTGTCACATATAAAGTAGTTATTAAGCTTTCTGGTGATCTGCAGTCTCCAGGAAATAATGTACCTTCTCTCACCAGGAGGAGTGTCTGTTTAATTCATTGTCCACTTTATGTATTTATATGCACTGATTTGGTGTTTCACTAGTTGTCTGTCATGGATATTCACCTCATAAGATGTATTGTGTGTCAGTATAAAGATGCTTTCATGTTGGGTTATGGACTTCAGTTGGTCTGCTCCTACTGCTGGCAACCACAGTGTGCCAGGCAATGCTCCTCTACATGGGAGGTGTGTGTGTGTGTGTGTGTGTGTGTGTGTGTGTGTGTGTGTGTGTGTGTGTGTGTGTGTGTGTGTGTGTGTGTGTGTGTGTGTTTGTGTATGTGTATAGGGACCTTGATGAGCTGCAAATAATTTTTGTTGGGCAAGTCACTGCTTTCCTTTCTTCTGGATTTTTTATATCTGTCACAGCTACTAGCTTGCTGAAGCCTGGACTGCTTCTTCTGACATCTAACATTTGTTTTACGTGCCTTTAGTGCCTGTCCCTTGGCATAGTGGTGGCATATGTAAAATGAACATACAACAGAACATTCTTGTTATAAATTATTGAACAAAATAATCCATGCCGAAGACCAGAAAGCTGTTAATAAATAATTTTTTAAAGACAACAAAACTCAGTTTAAACTCACTTTCTTAATGTTGCCATGTTAGAGTAGTTATTTGTGAACTTTCAAGTATTTTAACGTTCTTCTGACTATGCCCTTCTAACCCTTTCATTCAGACAATGTGGACTGGTCTGTATTGTTATCACGTAATATGCGTTACACTTTTGTTTGTAGCTGCTTTCTGCATCTTGTACAGTGTGTGTGTGTGTGTGTGTGTGTGTGTATGTGTGTGTGTGTGTGTGTGTGTGGGGGGTGTCTAAATTATATCACCGAACGCTTAAAAAGCGAATGATGAATAATTGACCCCTTGTAAGTGAAAGCTCAGAACAGCGATTTTTTTTTCCAAGGGAAAAAAATCACTGTTCCAAAAAAAAAAAAAAAAAAAAAAAAAAAAATTGAAAGAATACATAAAGTGGGGGGCTTCGCCTCCACACCCCCGATGTGGGGGGCTGTGCCCCCTACACCTCTCCTACTTAAATATACCAACTCTGAGATCGCACTACAGTGCAGAAAATGGAAAAGTAATGGAAGCGGCCAAGCAAATTCTTTCCCTGGCAAAGAATTCGCTTAAAAGCAGCTTCGCTATTTTGCCTTTTCATTGTTTTAATTTCGACCAAGACGCATTCAATAGAATGTGTCTTCGGTCATCTAATAGGAACCCTGTGTGTGTGTGTGTGTGTGTGTGTGTGTGTGTGTGTGTGTGTGTGTGTGTGTGTGTGTGTGTGTGTGTGTGTGTGTGTTTGTGGGACTTGGCTCTAAGTTCTGTCCTTATTTATACAGTATGCTAACTTCTACTGCATTAAGCACTGCTTTCCAGTACCCTTTGTATGACCTTTATGAACCAGACTACCATCTCAGCAAAACAGCTAATAGTGGCAAATACATGTTTTCAGATTCATATCACTAAATGCACTTTACTGAAAGTTTAAAGTGAAATTTAATTCAAAGCCAAAACAAGGCTGACAGTTTTCAATTTCACCCAGCCTTATGGAGCAATTAGTGGTAAAATTGTTCTAAGGCATATCAATTTGTAACACATGCTAAAGTCATCATCTTATTTTTTTTTCAGAAACTCTGCATACCTACCAGCACGATATTGTGCATGGCTAATGATAAGCTTAGTGTACTGCCTGACAAAGTCATTAAAATGCTTTCTTCATCACCCATATAACTTGCAGGATATAATGTAAAGGACTACTCCTCTCTTTCAATGAGTTATTTTATCAGAGTCACATTGACTGTGGTACAGAAACGTAATAAACAGGTCAAATGTCCATATATCCACACCTGACTTGTAGCAACACTAAAATGGTTTAGTCCGCATCCATCTCAAAGAGGGCAGCCTTAATGAGAAAAAACTACTTGGGAAATTTCACTGTTGTAACAAGAATTCTGTGATACATCGATATCTTGCTTTCATTTGCTTCTTTAGATTGTGAAATAGTTATTTTAGTATATATTGCAGTAAACAATAACAGCATTTTTTATGCTTACAGAAATGAATGAACTAATGCTTACAAACAAAAAAAAAAAGCAAAGACATCTAAAATCATATTTCTTCATATTGACTTACCTGTCTTGCAGAGAATGTGCTTAGGTTTTACATACAAATTGTGTACATGTGCATTTTATACTACTGTCACAATGTGCTAATTATTTTATATTAATCCTTCCATGCCATTTGCCTGCTAGCAATGAGAAAATGTATACATACACACACACACACACACACACATATGTATATGTATATATATATATATATATATATATATATATATATATATATATATATATATATATATATATATATATACATATATACATATCCATATGTGTGTGTGTCTGTGTGTGTGTGCATATACACAGACAAAATGACACATTTATCTAAAAATATTTCCTGAAATCTTGGAATAGCAGACCACCATTTGATAGTGGTACTGCTGTTTCGAATGAATGATAAGCATGTTTAATTATCAAATAATGGAATGTATAGAGTAAAATAATTGCTGATGTCAAAGCAGTGTATATAAAATGGCATGTGCCAAACTTTTATATTTGAATTGAAATGGTGTATTAAAAATGAAGTTTGTGGTAAAAGGTATGGATGTGATCAGTAATATGGGTCTACTACAGCTGCTCATTTCCTGGCTGCTCACAGACCACAGTATCGCTGACAGGGACTCCAGTGTGTTGATCTCGAATATTGGTCAGGCAAGGTGCAGCAGCCCTGAGGGGAGAGTTGCAAGCACTAGAATACATATCCAAATTTGAGACTGGGTGAGAGTTTAAATTAGGTTTAGACAACAGTAAGAAGGAGAAAAAGAAGTTATGTCTTACCATAACATTCCATCTGTATTGTCGATCCTCGTTCAGTCATTACGTGTGGGTATTGGTTCTGACCTCGTAACCGAACCAGCCATCTTCCAAGTTCGCGTCAGCTACAAACTCTCAAGCTAAAACTCTTACCCAGAATTCCCCTCTCCCTGTTACCTCAGATTGAGTTTGCAAGTCAAAAGAAGGTAGAGGCTACCTCTGGTCAAATGACCTAATAGAACCGGATTGTGAGATCCAATAGAAGCCACAGGAGGGGGAAGGAGGGAGGGTCATAATGACTGAACGAGGATCAACCATACAGATGGAATGTTATGGTAAGACATAACTTCTTTATCTGATATTGTTAATCCTCGTTCATTCTGTACATGTGGGACAGAGTCCCCAGCTACCTTTATTCCTGGGAGGCTCTCATGGAAGGACATTCCTGAGCACCATAGAACCAAAAGATGCTCTTCCCCTGGAGGCCAAATCCAATTTGTAATGATTGATGAAGGTATGAGGGGTAGCCCAAGTTGCAGCTGCACAAATGTCATGTAAAGAAGCTCTGGCATGGAAGGCAGCAGACGTTGTCACCAACCTTGTAGAATGAGCCTTTATGGTAGTTGGTAATGGAATATTACGTTGTCTATAAACGAAGATCACACAGTCTTTCAACCATTTAGCCAATGTGACCTTAGCAACAGCACATCCTAATCTAAGTCCAGAATAGGCCAAAAATAACTGGTCTGATTTACGAGAGGCCTTAATACTGTTCAAGTAGAAGTGAAGTTGCCTGTGAATATCTAGGGTATGTAGGCAATACTCTCCTTTCTTTGAATGATTGGAGAAAACTGGCAATTCAATGGTTTGATTAATGGACATTTCAGAGATCACTTTTGGCAGAAAGGAAGTATTAGTTCTCAATGACACTCTGTCTCTATGAAAAATTAAATATGAACTCTTGATGCATAAGGCTTGAAGCTCAGAGATATGTCTGGCAGAAGTAATGGCGACCAAAAACAAGGTTTTCCATGACAAATATGTGAGGTCGCAAGAAGAAGCTGGTTCGAAAGGTGGCATTGTCAAAGCTCGTAGGACTAGTGACAGGTCCCATGGTTGAGTAGGTTCTCTAAAAGGGGGTTTTAGATGATTCACACCTTTTAAGAAAGTCTTGCATAATTTGTGTGACATAAGAGAGGAGTCTTGGACACCATCATGGAAATTAGATATTGCAGCCAAATGAACTCTAATGGTAGAGGCAGATCGACAGGATGGAAATAGGGTGGCTAGATACTCCAGTACTATCAACACTGGTGCTGAAAAAGGATCTACCTGTTTTTCTTTCAGCCAAAAAGTAAATCTTTTCCACTTGCTGATATATGTAATTCTGGTGGAAGACTTATGAGATGCAATAAGAATGTCACGTACTGGCAAAGAAAGATAATTCTGCCTGGCAATCAAGGGAATTGGAGGAGCCAAGCTGTGAGCTTCAGGCTGTTCAAGTTGGGGTGAATCAGATTCTGCAGATGGGAGATCAACCCCAGGGTTGGATGGAGAATCCATGGTTATTTAGCAGGTGAGGCCAAAGGAAGGGGAACCAAATCTGACGAGGCCAATATGGTACTATGAGGATTACTTTGCTCTCCAACTGGCTGGCTTTCTTCATTAACTGGGGAATGAGGGGGAGAGGTGAAAATGCATAATGTAGGCCCGAGGGCCAATCGTGGACTAGAGCATCCCTGGGTGACTGTCCCAGAGGGGGAATCAGGGCAAAATAGTTGCTGCACTTGTAGTTGGTCGGGGACACAAAGATATCGCAGCAAGGAAGACCCCAGCGGTTGAAAATCTCCGCCACTATCAAGGGATTCAGGAACCATTAGTGAGGTTGTAGTATACACCTGCTGAGTCTGTTTGCTATCGTGTTGGAACTCCCGGGAATGTGCGTTGCTAGAAGAAAATGGTTGGTAGCCATCGCCCAATGCCATATCCTCATGGCCTCTCGACAGAGTGGGTAAGATTTGGTTCCACCCTGTTTGTTGATGTACCAGACCACTGCCATGTTGTCTGATTGTGTTGCAATAGTCCCAGATGGCAGCAGTGGATGAAATGCTTGCAACGCCAGAAGCACCGCCCTCAGCTCTAGAACATTTATATGCAGATGGGCCTCTATTTTGGACCAAGTGCCTTGGACTGTCTGTCCCTGACATAGCCCCCCCCCACCCCTTCAGGGAGGCGTCCGTGGTCACTGTAGCCTTGGGCTGCTAGGGGGAGAAGGGGCGAGACCATTGTGATGGGTTGTGGGCCATCCACCAATTTAAATCCTGTTTGCACCTGTGAGTTACCCAAATCTTGCCTGAAAGAGGGTACTGAAAGGGATACCACTGAGTGAGCAGTAGCCATTGTAGAAGCCTCATGTGAAACCTGGCCAGGGGGACAATGGTGATGGAGGCTGCCATGGAACCCAACAACTGAAGACAGAGTGAGCTGTGGATTTCTCCCTTGAAAGGATTGGGATCAGTTGTTGCTTTATCCTTAGAATTCTGTGCTTTGGAATGGATGCTCTGCAATTCTTTGTATTCAAGATGACCCCTATGAATTCTGTGGACTGAGATGGGGTGAGATTGGATTTTTGCCAGTTTATGGTTATGCCTAGCCTTTCTGCAGTGAGGAGAGAGTATGCCAGAGCTTCTTCCAACAGATGTCTAGTGGGGGCGGAGATGAGCCAGTCATTTAGGTATGGAAACACCTGGAATCCTTGTAGTTGCAAGTGAGCTGGGATGACTGCCATGCACTTTGTGAACACTCTGGGGGCTGTAGAGAGTCCGAAGGACAGTACTCTGAGCTGGTAGTGACTGGCTCTCACACGGAAGCGAAGGAATCTTCTTGATGGCCTGTCCACTTTTATGTGGTAGTACACATCTTGAAGCTCTATCGAGCAAATCCAGTCGTCTTTTTCCAAAAGCAGAAGGATAGACTGTATTGTGACCATCCAGAATTTTTGTACTCTTACAAACTTGTTCAATACACTGAGATCCAAAATTGGTCTCCAGTCCCTGGTTTTCTTTGGCACCAAAAATAGTCTTGAGTAGAATCTGGATCCTATCTGGTCTGGAGGGACTATTTGGATGACTCTTTTTCTTAGCAGCTTTGATATCTCTAATGCTGCTTCTTCCCTTTGACTGGGTGGAACATCGGGTAAGTTTGTTGGGGGAGTGGGAGAAAGATCGAAGGGAATATGATAACCACTTGTTATTATCCTTTGTATCCAAGAATTGGTGGTGATGGTTAGCCAGGCAGAAGGGCACAAAGAGAAACAACCCCCAACCACTTCCAGAGGAGCACTGGTAGGATTGGCCAGGGAAAGAGTCCCTGGAACCCTGGTTACGTGGACCCCCTCTGCCCCGAAATGGGTGTCTTCCCTGTGAGTTTCCCCCTTTGCCTCTAGGGGAGAACTCGGCCTGTGTGTCATGGAAAGGACCCTGAGACTTTCTGTACCATATCTTCTCACTCTTCTGGTTTCTGGAGAAAGCCTGTTGAGTGGAAGAATAATGGACACCCACGGCAGAAAGGGTCTTACCGCCCTGTTCACATCAGGCCAGTGTGCTTTTAACCTTGAGTCCAAACAATGAAGAGGCTTCGATGGGAGCATTGAGAAAGGAAGCCTTGAAGGGTTCCATGAAATTACACAGGTGCATCCAGACATGTCATCTCAGAACAATGCATGAACTCATCGCTCTAGCTGCTCCTTCTGATGTGTGAGATATCAGGCACATGGAGGAGTTAGATATTGATTCAATGGTGGCTAGCTGAGAGGCCACTTTGTCACAGACCTCATCAGATACAGCATCAGCCAAAGTTTCAGAGAGCTCAGAAATTATATCTCTTTGAAGCCTGGTAAAGTGTGCCATATAGCTCATGGACCTGATTGCAAAGGTCACTGATGCAAAAGTACACTTCCCTATTCTGTCCAGATCCCGGGACTCTTTGTTGGGTGGATGGACAGTCTGGCTTTCTTCTTCTGCCAGGTCCTTTTTAGTTGCGGCCGCCACCACCAAAGCATCTACAGGAAGACCTTTGGGCCAATGGGAGTCAGTAGCAGGAGGGGAAAAAATTTTATCTGGCCTCCAGGGAATGGCCTCAATGGTGTTAGGAGCTTTCCATGCATGCTTCATGATGAGCCAGACCAGTTCGTCGGCAGGTGGAGTAACCTAGGAGGTAGGGGGCTAGGCGCAAAAGGCCTGCAGGAACACGGACTCTTCAGAGGTTGGGTTTGAGGGCTGCCAGTCACCTCTCTGTTTAAGAATTTCAAGAATATCACCAAAGGATACCTCAGACTGTGAGCGAGGAGACCCTTCCTCATCATCAAAGTCTGTGTCTTCAGTAAGTGACTCCTCTGTGGAGTCCATGTGCTTCCTCTTGCACAAGCTCTTTTGACGAACTTCCAAAGAGGGAGAAGCTGGGGAAGACAGTGCAAAAGGCGTCTCCTGTGGGAGTATATCCTGAGGCCCTTGGGCCCGGTGTCCACTAGGAGCGACTTGTGTACATTGCTGTCCAGAGGAGAATGGGGAGAGTGATAGCACAGGATCACCAACTGATGCCAGAGCCTTCTCCATTAGCTGGAAGGCCGGTCCACCTGAAGAGGGGTGAGTGCCCAGGCAGGGGTCACCCCTCTCCTAAGTGCCTCAGCCTGCCAACTCGGAGTCCCTGGATGGCTGTGAAACACCAAATTACATACGCCACAGCTGACATCCTGGGTCATAGTGAAACTCTCCTACCACAAAGGCAACTGCGGCTCCTTAGTGTGGTCCATAAAGGGAACCATAGAGGGGAAGACTGTGCTATAACAAGGGGCTTCAAAGGCAATGAAGGAGGAAAATAAGTAGGGGTCTTTGGTAATGGGTGATCACCTCCCGAGGGAGGATAGGTCCTGGGGGATGGAATACCTCTGGCCAAAAGCACTTGATCCACAAAATGCAAGACGTGTTCAGTGGGGATTCTAGTGGATTTCACGGACACTGCTGAGGGTGGTCAGGTCTATCCAAAGATGGGGCAAGCTCGTTGACTACCTCGGAGGTCTGCACTGAAAAACAACAGGGCTGTAAGGGACAGAACTATGGGTGTCTGCACCAAGGAAATCATCGGTGCCGAAGTCATGGTCTGCACCAACAATAAGGTCGGTACCGAAGTGGTTGTCGGCACTAAGGCTGGAATCAAAACAAATCAGTGCCGATAACTGAATAGTCAGTGCTGAGAGGGTAGTCGGTGTCGTGTAAGTTGTCAAAGCCGAACAGGCAATGGATGTCGAAAAATCCATCAACGTCGTGACAGTCTGCATCGACTGGGCAGTTGGTGCCGGTAAAGAGTTCTGAACCGAGCAGCACCTCAGTACTGATATGGGAAAGGGCACGCTAGTCGGTGCCGAAGTCACAGATGGCTCCAATGGCCTCAGTGCCGAAGGTCTAGGTACCGAAAGCGCTGTAGCCGAAGAAGTCGAATCTGAACTGGAAAGCTTAGCTTTCTTGGGTCTCGGTTCCTGGAGGTCCCCAGCCGGGGATGAAGGAAGAGACTTGGCCTTTATATGTTCATCACTCTTTTTCTTATGGGATCTTGGAGGGGTTGAAGCCTCCGACCCAGAAATAGCCTCAGAAAAAGGAGATTTAAGTAGTCCCTTCAATATTAATTTATTTTTCCTCTCAATCAACGTCCTGTTAGAGAAATTCTTACAAATCCCACAGGGCGGGTCAACTGTTAAATGAGGCACACCCAAGCAATAGACACACAGGGAATGTGCATCTGAAGTAGGTAATGTATGGCCACAGTCTAAACATCTTTTAAATCCTGGACTACCTTTTTTATCAGCCATGATAGAAAGAAAGAAGGAAACCCAGAAAAAATACCAGTAATGGTACAAGAATTACCCAAGGTAAGAAGGAAAGGAGGTTTACCAACGATGGTAAAAAAAAAGAAATTACCTCGCGGTAAAGAGGAGGAAAGGAATAGAAAGGATTCAAGAAAGGATAGTTGCTAAATGTGATAAGGTAAGAGAAAACTATTTAATAACTTTTCTGTGAGAAAAGGCTGTTTTAGAATTTAGTATGAAGAAAAATATTGTACTTAGCTCAAGAGAAGTAGCTTGACACGACCGAATGGCAATGCAGCAAATGAAATCTGAGGTAACAGGGAGAATGGAATTCTGGGTAAGAGATTTAGCTCGAGAGTTTGTAGCTGACACGAGCTTGGAAAATGGCCGGCTCGGTTCCGAGGTTGGAACCGATACCCACACGTAAGGAATGAACGAAAATTAACAATATCAGATTATAGGTTTCAGGACTAAAAAGCAGTTTAGGGCTAAGGAGCAATCAGGAAATTTAGGTTTAGGAAACAGTCTACGATTTAGACTTAGGAGGTAGGAGGTAGGTTTTAATGCTAGGGAGCAACTGGGAGGCTTAGGTTTAAGAAGCGGATTTCAGGTTAGCAGTAGGGAATAAATGGGAAATTTTGGGCTAGAGATAGTATTGTAGAAAAGCTATTCAGTTTATTAGGATCAGCTGATTGCATGAGATCTATGTAATTTGCAGGAATTAGGTTAGTAAGAGGTAGGGCATTTAATGTAGAAAGCAAGTGACAGCAAGCAAGTGTCCCATGAGCTCATAACACACCACTACCATTGTAGATGACTCGATGTGCTGGGACATGTGTTAAGCAAGGATTGCCACAGTGATATACATATACAGGGGTAAGTGCCTTACAGGTCTAGCCATGTGGCAGTAATTACTTTTTTTGAATATTAAAGTATATAAGGTATTGTGTAGGTAGAACGATTATAATTATATAATTTACTGTATCAAAAAACAAATCCCTCAGCAAAGGTGAATATGTTTTTGATATAGTGATATTAACATGTCATGATACCATTATCATTTCATAACATTTTCATGCAGCAATTCCATATCCCATCAGTTAAGTCCCTATCTCAAGAACTATGCAATGCTTACCATTTAGTTCTGCCTGAAAATGCTGTTTAGTAACAGGTCCTTTTTAGTTGCGGCCGCCACCACCAAAGCATCTACAGGAAGACCTTTGGGCCAATGGGAGTCAGTAGCAGGAGGGGAAAAAATTTTATCTGGCCTCCAGGGAATGGCCTCAATGGTGTTAGGAGCTTTCCATGCATGCTTCATGATGAGCCAGACCAGTTCGTCGGCAGGTGGAGTAACCTAGGAGGTAGGGGGCTAGGCGCAAAAGGCCTGCAGGAACACGGACTCTTCAGAGGTTGGGTTTGAGGGCTGCCAGTCACCTCTCTGTTTAAGAATTTCAAGAATATCACCAAAGGATACCTCAGACTGTGAGCGAGGAGACCCTTCCTCATCATCAAAGTCTGTGTCTTCAGTAAGTGACTCCTCTGTGGAGTCCATGTGCTTCCTCTTGCACAAGCTCTTTTGACGAACTTCCAAAGAGGGAGAAGCTGGGGAAGACAGTGCAAAAGGCGTCTCCTGTGGGAGTATATCCTGAGGCCCTTGGGCCCGGTGTCCACTAGGAGCGACTTGTGTACATTGCTGTCCAGAGGAGAATGGGGAGAGTGATAGCACAGGATCACCAACTGATGCCAGAGCCTTCTCCATTAGCTGGAAGGCCGGTCCACCTGAAGAGGGGTGAGTGCCCAGGCAGGGGTCACCCCTCTCCTAAGTGCCTCAGCCTGCCAACTCGGAGTCCCTGGATGGCTGTGAAACACCAAATTACATACGCCACAGCTGACATCCTGGGTCATAGTGAAACTCTCCTACCACAAAGGCAACTGCGGCTCCTTAGTGTGGTCCATAAAGGGAACCATAGAGGGGAAGACTGTGCTATAACAAGGGGCTTCAAAGGCAATGAAGGAGGAAAATAAGTAGGGGTCTTTGGTAATGGGTGATCACCTCCCGAGGGAGGATAGGTCCTGGGGGATGGAATACCTCTGGCCAAAAGCACTTGATCCACAAAATGCAAGACGTGTTCAGTGGGGATTCTAGTGGATTTCACGGACACTGCTGAGGGTGGTCAGGTCTATCCAAAGATGGGGCAAGCTCGTTGACTACCTCGGAGGTCTGCACTGAAAAACAACAGGGCTGTAAGGGACAGAACTATGGGTGTCTGCACCAAGGAAATCATCGGTGCCGAAGTCATGGTCTGCACCAACAATAAGGTCGGTACCGAAGTGGTTGTCGGCACTAAGGCTGGAATCAAAACAAATCAGTGCCGATAACTGAATAGTCAGTGCTGAGAGGGTAGTCGGTGTCGTGTAAGTTGTCAAAGCCGAACAGGCAATGGATGTCGAAAAATCCATCAACGTCGTGACAGTCTGCATCGACTGGGCAGTTGGTGCCGGTAAAGAGTTCTGAACCGAGCAGCACCTCAGTACTGATATGGGAAAGGGCACGCTAGTCGGTGCCGAAGTCACAGATGGCTCCAATGGCCTCAGTGCCGAAGGTCTAGGTACCGAAAGCGCTGTAGCCGAAGAAGTCGAATCTGAACTGGAAAGCTTAGCTTTCTTGGGTCTCGGTTCCTGGAGGTCCCCAGCCGGGGATGAAGGAAGAGACTTGGCCTTTATATGTTCATCACTCTTTTTCTTATGGGATCTTGGAGGGGTTGAAGCCTCCGACCCAGAAATAGCCTCAGAAAAAGGAGATTTAAGTAGTCCCTTCAATATTAATTTATTTTTCCTCTCAATCAACGTCCTGTTAGAGAAATTCTTACAAATCCCACAGGGCGGGTCAACTGTTAAATGAGGCACACCCAAGCAATAGACACACAGGGAATGTGCATCTGAAGTAGGTAATGTATGGCCACAGTCTAAACATCTTTTAAATCCTGGACTACCTTTTTTATCAGCCATGATAGAAAGAAAGAAGGAAACCCAGAAAAAATACCAGTAATGGTACAAGAATTACCCGAAGGTAAGAAGGAAAGGAGGTTTACCAACGATGGTAAAAAAAAAGAAATTACCTCGCGGTAAAGAGGAGGAAAGGAATAGAAAGGATTCAAGAAAGGATAGTTGCTAAATGTGATAAGGTAAGAGAAAACTATTTAATAACTTTTCTGTGAGAAAAGGCTGTTTTAGAATTTAGTATGAAGAAAAATATTGTACTTAGCTCAAGAGAAGTAGCTTGACACGACCGAATGGCAATGCAGCAAATGAAATCTGAGGTAACAGGGAGAATGGAATTCTGGGTAAGAGATTTAGCTCGAGAGTTTGTAGCTGACACGAGCTTGGAAAATGGCCGGCTCGGTTCCGAGGTTGGAACCGATAC
>NC_056739.1:1222666728-1222836728 GCF_019279795.1 Protopterus annectens
CATGCTCCAGCACTTCATAACTTTTCATATTACTTTATAGTTATTTCTGCAACTTCACTATAAGACCAATAAAAATCCCATACTGTTTTTTTCCCTGCTTGACTTCTTTCTTCAGTACAAACAGAAAAGATCTGCAATTTTAATGGTTTTGTAGTGTTTAAGTAGAACTGTAGAAATAATGCAGTAGTCTAGAAAGTTTTGAAGTACAGAGGTGTTTGTTTTAGGACTTTAATTTGCTTCTTTCATTGTGACTTGATTCCCCATGTGCCTATTGGGATTGCAATATGCTAAGACTGCCATAACAGAAAAAAGAAGTCTATATGAGAAACCAACTTGTAAATCTAACAGAAGGATAACGGTCCTGTTGATATTCATCATATTGATTGCTGTTCTGGTAGGCTAAGCTATATGGATTATATCCTGCCAAGTATATAACAGCCAGACAGTTTCCAATGCTTTGGCACACCTTCCATGCATACAAACCATTACGCAGTTCAAACTGTGCTGGATAAAACCACAGGTTTGAGCACTGAGCCCTTCAGAGCTTTCCTGCTGCCGAAGAGAAAGCACCTCTGTGGGCTTTTGAGGATCGATGGTCAGCTTGTGCTGTTCTGTTGCCGAACAGATAGTTTTCCTTTGGAGAAAAAACATCCATATTTAAAATTTAGTCCTTAAATGTACTTGCCTAGTTGGGAAAGTTTTTTTTTTTTTTTTTTTTTTTTTTTTTTATCTGGGGGTTATGTTTTAATGGACTGTCATGAGACTTAAACTGTACTTTTAAAAGGGAGCACACGTTTTGCCTGTCAGTTTAAAAGTAGTTAAAACATGTTTTTCTGTAGAGAAACTGTGTTTATTTTACTTTTTGGGGCTGACAAAGTGTATTGAAGTTTTTCCTACAGTGTTTTAGTTGGGGAAAAAGTGACTTAGATGCTTATTTTCCCATGCCAGTTTTGCTTGACCATGGAACAAACTACTGGTCCCACAGTCAGTCTTCTAATCACAAAAAGAAAAAAGTTTAGCAAACAGTCTTTGCCTCCACAGCAGGCTAGCAATTTGCTTGAACTGCTGGTGAGCGCCTTTGTTGTGGCCAAAGCTGGTTCCTCAGACCACTCAACTTTTTTTGCAGATCCCTCTGGTATAGCACCTAGAGCCACTATGGACAAGGGGTAGACAATATCCTCTGCAGTTGTTTGGGTCCCCTCAGTAGGCAAGGGAGAGCCACTCTTCTTGGTCCTGGTAGAGGGAGCAAGAAAATCTTCCCTGTTCAGTCAGAATATTGTGCCCATCCCTGGGGAAGATGCTGCTGCCATTAACAATGCTATTGGTCACATTTTTCCTGTCAAAAAAAAAAAGAAAACTAAACATGTGTCTCCTCCTGCTCTAATTTCTCTGCACATGAATACTTTATTAGATTTGGTTCAGGGTCTAATTCAAGCTGTTGATCTTTCTTATAAGGTGGGTTCTGGTAGAGGAAAAGGGGATACATCTTTTCCTGAAGAGATTCAAGATTCTGAATCTTGACAGGAAGATGTAGGGACAAATCCTCAGATTTCTGATTCAGAGTCAGAAGCTAGCACAGTACTTGATTCTCCCTGTCGAGATTTCTCTTTCTCTGAGACTATTTCCAGAATGTACCAGTGTTTTCAATGGGAGGACACTGAGGTTTATAATTCCCTCAGAAAATAGTATGAGCTGTTACAAACAAAATTTCCAGAAACTTCACCCATTCCTTCAGTACTGTCAGCACTGGTAGATGTGTGTGTCACTGCCTGCGATTTTCCTGATAGTCAGCCTGCTGCCCTTAAAAAAAAAAAAAAAAAACAGATAGATTATATAAAGCTCCTCAGACTTCTAAGTTTTTGTACACCATCCCAAACCTGATCTAGCAACAATTTCTTTAGTTAACCCTACTGTTGCTAAACATTTAGTAAACTGCAATTTCATACTTTCTGTCAAGGATGGGAAAATACTGCATTCTTCTGCAACTTTGATTTTAAGAATTTTGAATTGTCAGGATCATATGTTAAAAGTTTATTCTGATTAATTGTGAAAGTATGATTTGTATGCAGTTTCTTCTTTGGAGGAAAATCTGCTTTAAATTGATTACTTTCTTCCAACTTACAGGTCACAAAGACACAGTATGTCTATGTTGATACTAAGTCCAGGGCAATGGCCTCTGGTACTGTTTTGACAAGGTTTGCTTGGCTATATTCTCAGAATCTCCCAGATGATGTGAACATTGAGATATTAAATTATATTTGGATAGAGATTTAGTTTTTGGTCCCTCTGCTGCATAGGTTGTCAAAACGTATGATGAGAGGAGTAAGCTAATACAGGAAATCTTTCTGATTTTCAGCCCTCCTTTTCCAAAATTTTCAAAGGATTCTTAATACCTCATCCAGTTTTGACAAGAAATAAAATAATTAGTCTCAGCAATATGCTTGTAAACAGACTTTTAAGAAGCAATTTCAAAGGGGTCCAAAATTAATACAGGAATTCCCCAAAACAAAGGACAGTCCAACAAGTCAGCATATCTAATTATGGGACCAGCCTCCCAACACCTTCCACTCTGGCAACACCTTTTCCCTTCCAGAAAGTCTGACTCTCCACTTTTTTCTTTGACAACAGATAATGTCAGACAAATGGGCACCGAAAATCTTTCATCAAGGTTACAGATGGCAGTGGGAGGACATTTCACCTTTACAGGGTGTATTTCCTCATTCACCAGACTATACCGCTCTATTTCCCCATGTCCTTCAACATATGCCCCACAGTGTAATATAGGCAGTTTCTTCTTCCCTGTTTGGGACAGTTTATTATTCAAGGATATTTTGTTGCCAGAGAAGGAATATGCTTGGAGACCAGTTCTGGATCGTTGTTTCCTAAACCAATTTGTGATAGTGCCCAAGTTCAAAATGCTCTTCCTCTGCTACCTGTTACCTCCTCTTCCTCATTTATGTTTTCTTATAACACTAGATTTAAAAGATTATTATCATCACATCTATATTCATCCAGATTTTGGTTGTTTCGTAAGATTTTGTGTGTCTTGGTCACATTATCAGTTCTCTGCCTAACCCTTTGACTATCCACTCCACCAAGTGTGTTCACAAAGTGTTTAGCTCCAGTTATAAACTCATTCCAGGGTACATGGTATCCACTTTTTACATATTTAGACAAATTGCTTATCTTTGCAGAGTCGTTTTCAAAGTGTCAGGAATATCTCACTGGGGTAAGAGATCTCTTAGACAAGCTGGCATTCCAAGAGAACATTCAAAAGTCTTTTATGACTCCATCACTCCTGGGGTCTCTGCTAGACATCTCAGTTCAAACAGCTTTTCTTCCACAGGAAATGTAGATCTATATCTATATCTATTTCTATGGTTTTCCACTCAGAATTGTATCAATGTGAATGAATACCTCTGGATTTTGTGTGTCATCTTTGATTCTCATGATACCCCTGGCAAGACTCCACATGAGAAAAATACAATGGTATCTTAAGTCTCTTTTGTCCCAGAACCAATGCCCATTATCTTTTCAAATCCCATTTTGTCATTTGTCATATGAAAAATCACTTGGTGGAAATATCCCTAAATCCAGGTCCCCTCCACCCAGCTCTAAAGCAGTCAGTCAGTCACCACAGCAACCTTGAACTTTGCTTGGGGTGTAGTTTCAGGAAAGAAAAAAAAGGTGTTTGTGACACTAAGGACAGTTGCAACCACATAAGTATAAAATAAATGTTTGTTCTAATCAAGACACTCAACTCTCTGATTCATCCACTAGAATTCTTAAAGTTATTACAGACAATACCACAGTCATGTGCTACACCAGCAAGCAAGGGGGAACCAGGTCTTATCTCCCACCCCCTTTGTAGACTATGCTTGTTAGCTTGGGCTATAGTTTTACAGCACATCCTTACTCTACAGGCATCCTACATCCCGTCAGAGCAAAACGGTGTGGCAAATAAGCTAAGCAGGATAAAGGTAGACCCTCACAAATGGAAATTAGATCAGGGTGTCTTCCAATATTTGATCCATCTGTGTGGAGCTCCTCAAGTAGACCTCTTTGCCTGCTCTCTAAACAATCAGCTGGAAAAATTCTACTCCAGGACTCCATGTAAGATGGCCTGGAAGACAGATACCTTTTCCTTTCATTGGACAACAATGCCCCTGTATGCTTTCTCAGTCTTTCCACTGATATGTAGGGTACTTCCGAAGATTCAGGAGGAATCCCCCAAGATCACTGCGGTGAATTCCTTCTGGTCCAGGCAACAATGGTTCTCCCTTCTTTTGGAAATAATCAGGTGCAAATACCACAAAATTCCTCACAGAATGGATCTACTCACACAAAAATAAGGTTTGATACTCCCTGACCCAAATCAGCTTAAGTTGACTGCCTGGATGATATGGTTTTAATTCCCTTTAGGCACCTGTTTCCTGAGGAAGTACATCAGGTACTAATCTAGACAAGAAAGGCTGATACTAGAAAGTCATATATTAGCAAATGGAAAAAGGTTTTCTAGTTAGTGCCAACAACATAACCAGCACTCATTCAGGGCTAGTTGTTCTCTGATTTTACAATATTTGTGTGAGTCACTATACTTTGGCCTTTCTTACTCCTCCATCAAGGTTCATTTATTGACTGTTTCAGCATGTCTGCCCATGGATCCTCCTCTTTCAATGCAGTCTCATGTGAAAATGTTTTTTAAGGGGGTTTGCATAAGAGGCCTCACAGAGAATCAGTGGCTTCTCCTTGGGATCTTAGTTTTGTGTTAGACAAGCTAACACTTACTCAATTTGAAAAAGCTTGTCAGGCTGACTTGAGGTTTTTAACATGGAAGACTGTTTTACCGATTGCTCTGACCAGTGCCAGACACAGTACATGAGTTGCAAGCTCTTATGGTGAGTCAACCCTATCTTATTTTTCCACAATGACAGGGTTCTTTGAGAAGTAATCCTTCTTTTATGCTTAAAGTGGTATCTGTGTTTACTTTAAGCCAAACTATCCATCTCCCTGTGTGCTTTCCTGAATGTAAAATTGAGGTAGAAAGGACTCTCCATACCTTGACAACTCAGGTATTACCTTGACAGAACTAAAGCTTTCAGATCTTCAGACAAGTTGTTCATTTCTTGTAAAGGTATGAAAAGGGACAAACTGTCAAAACAGACTATTTCCAAATGGTTGTTCCAGGCTATTACCCTTTGTTATTCTCACCACAACAAAACTATTGCAGGCAAGGACAAGGCTCACTTTACAAGGACTTCGGCTTCATCTATGGCATTTTGGGAAGGCTTGGATTCTAGAAGGACAAGGCTCACTCTACCAGGGTTCAGCTTCATCTATGGCATTTTGGGAAGCCTTGGATACTAGAAGTATTCTGGAAGCAGCAACTTGAGTCTCTGTACATACCTTTATATAGCATTACAAGCTTGATTCCTTTTCTAGGTCAAAATTAGGCTTTGCTAGGACCATTCTCCAGGGGATCCTGGCCCCTTTCCCCTCCCAAACAATTTAAACTAGGGTAAACTACCCATATAGCTAAGTCTACTGCAGCAGTGATCAATATAAAGAATATAGTACAGTTGTCTAGGTAAACTTTCCATAACAGTAGATGTTCAAATGATCACTACTGCAGTAGCTGCCCCTGTCTCTCCACCCTCCTTTGATTTTTGATTATACCAGGTCATGTATATATGTATATACTTTTACTACTAGCTATGTCCTCTCAGGGCTCAGCCTCTCTCTTTCAATTGGCATGAAAGCTGTGAAGTGCTTGGCATTCAAACATATGTTTTTAGGTGACAGCTCTAGCTGCTTAACAGCATGGAAGATGCTCTGAAGCTTTGGAAGCTATCCGGCTGTTATATCCTTGTCAGGATACTGCAGCAGTGATTATTCAATCATCTACTGCTACTGCAGCAGCGATTATTCAATCATCTACTGTACTTTCTCAAGTGAAGTTGCTTTGAAGTCAGGTAAATAGTTCATACTGTTAAGGAAGTTGAATGAAACACAGAGAAAGAAGACAGGAAATTATTCTTCTTAAAACAGATCACTGACAGAAATAGGTAAGTGAAACATACTGTAGTACAACAAACATTGATTCAAATAAAGAAATGTAAAGACTGGAGCCAAAACTATCAAGTTCATACTATATGTATGAAGTCCATATATTGCAAACTCTTTTTGTACTTTGAATGAAGTTTAAGAGGTGTTTCATCCATGGCACTGACAACAGCAGAGTTAGAAGAATAATGTTGGGAAGGCTTCCACCCCTACATGATAGAGAAGGGTGATTTATGTGCACATAAAATAGTACCTATGTGCATTGCTTTTGTAGTATTTTTTGAATGTATGGCTATTAATGACTTTTTAAAATGTGAGCAGATGTGAATGTGTTGCATATATGGGCTGAGCACGTATGATTTATTCAACATAAATTACTGAGCCTTTGATGTGTAAGAAATTGATATGGTCATACCAGTGAACATGGATTTGAAGTATTTGTCTTTGTAGATATAATTCAGAAAGATTGCTGAGAGTGGTAAGCCCATTTTGTCACTCACAGTAACCATTTCCAGTTTAAAAACATCCTTACTGTGATGCTATGTCATGAAGAGGTGCATCACTGCAGTGAACTATGTCTGCGGCTTACTGCAAATGCTAATGAGGCATTCATGGTAGGCCACGGACCCAGCCTACTGAAGAGGTGTAGCACTGCAGTCAGTTGTATCTGTAGTCTACCATAAATGCTAATGAGTCATTCTGGAGGAATGGCCTGTGCTAATTAGCCATGAGGTCTTCCTCTAAAATGCCTATGGCAAGGCAACTACACATCGCTTAGCTGCATAAGTCAGTTTGACCGGCTATGCTAATGAACACAACTAAAAGTTTGTGTTCACCCACTACTTTCAGTTTAGCTGACAGGTAGTGGTGGGTGTGTGTGTAAGCATGTGTATGTATGTGGCTGCATCTTTGACTGTATACAGAAGGACAAGTGATTTCAGGTAAGTGTGTTTGTGTGTGTGTGTGTGTATATGTGTGTGTGTGTGTGTGTGTGTGTGTGTGTGTGTGTGTGTGTGTGCGTGTGTGCGTGTGCACGTGTGTTTGGATGCATATCTACCTGGGTGATCACGTTACAGGTTAGGTATGCTAGATGTGGGTGTATGTGTGCGTGAATGGGTAATTGTGTCCTTGGCTGTGATTGTCTGGGGGGGGGGGGGGGCGTGTCTGTGTGTTTTTAGGCATGAATGTGGGAACCTGTGGTGCATGTGTGTGTGTGTGTGTGTGTGTGTGTGTGGAAGTGGGCTGTCATACCTCTGAACTCCTTTAGACTAATGAGCAAATCCTGCAATATGTGGGGGATGACACCAGATACCAGGCATGCTATAATGTTATAAAAAAATTGATAAAACAACAGTTTTACAGCACAAAAGTTGTTTGGAGAGACACTAGACACCAAGGCTAGTATAACACAATTAGAAAATTAATAGAACAATGCCTTTGCAGCACGTAAAATATATGGATGGGTGATAGATACCAGGGAAAAGACTTTGAACGATGTGCTTTCAGCATATAAAGCTACTTATTAACAATGCAGAACTTTAGACCCACTGAAAGCAGTCGCCTTCCACGGTGGCCCTGAATAATAAACACCATGATATTAATACAATCCTTTAACATCATTAGTCATATATGTGAAGGTGAAAAGTATCTTTTTTATATTATTTTATTTATCTATATGTTGTTTACCTCTGTCTCTCTTATTTATCAAGTATCTTTTTTCAGGGGTGACTTGGATGAACTCTCTAGTTAAGTAACTTTCTCATTCATACAGTTAACAAGTGGAAACTCTGTGAATAAATCTGGATAGTTCATAGGTTCATAGGTAGATACTAGGCTATCTGCCCTAGGGCATTTATAAGCCTAGCCAGAGTGTATTTGGCTTCCGCCTCCCTATTAGATTAGCCAACTGTGCCTCTGTAAAGTAGGTCACAGAAGGCACCCTTTTAAGATTAGTTTACTGTGCCTCTGTCTAGCAGGGACACAGGAGAGATCCCAGGGGTGAATTTGAGATTTCCCATCCAAGTGTCCAAATTTCGCTTGAAGAGGGTCAGCGAGGGGCTACGTCTAACATGAAATGGGATTCTATTCCAGAGTGAGGGGAACCTTTGGGAAATGATTCTGTCCCTCCAGCACGTCCTATTTATTTTTGTGCTGTGGTTTAGGTCCCTGGAGCGTGTAGCTCTAAGGGACTTGGATTTTTTGAGGTGGAGCATGTCCATTAATTCTGGGTTTGACATGGCTTTGTACCTCAGGCATAGATCGCCTCTGAGTAGGCGGTAAGCAACTGAGTAGAGCTGGAGTTTCTTTAGTCGAGCTGCATAGGACATCTGTTTGTAACCCATGATCCTCTTGGTGAGGTACTTTTGGGGTCTCTCCACTTGCTGCTGGTGTCGGGTAAGGTACATCCCAAAAGGGGCACTGTATTCAATTATGGGCCTGATGAGTGACGAGTAGAGGGGCACAATGACCTCTCTTGATCTAGATGCAAACCCTTTTGTGATAAAGTGGGCTATATAGAAGGTCTTTCTAACCACTTTGGCAACATGATTATCAAAGGAGAGATTACTATCTACGTTGGTCCCCAAATCTCTAATTACTTCTTCCGTACTTAATGGATTACCACCTATGTGGTAATTTGTGGGTACCTTGTTTTTCCCAAAGGGGATGACTATGCACTTTTTAGCATTTAGCTTGAGACCGTGGCTCTGGCACCAAGCATCCGTCTCTGTGAGTCCCTTTTGGAGGATGCTTGTGTCAGCTGGAGATTCGATTATGGCCCCCAGTTTGCAGTCATCTGTGAACTTTGTCAGCCATAATCCCCCCGTGTTAGCCTGAACCTCAGAGAAGTATATACCGAACAAGAGAGGTCCCAGAACTGAGCCCTGTGGGACACCACTTGTAACTGGTTTGGATTCGGACATGGCACCTGCGATTCTGACCATGTGGGTTCTATCTCTGAGCCAGTTTGCAGCCCATCTTGTGATATAGGGGTTGATATTTAAGCTGGTAAGCTTATTTATGATGCCCGAGTGGGGTATTGTGTTGAAGGCTTTTGCGAGGTTCAGGTAGGCTGTGTGGACTACCTTGCCCTCATCTATGGCTTTGGTAACTGTTTCAAAGAAATCAACTAGGTTTAAGAGGCAAGATCTGCCCTTAACAAAGCCGAATTGGGTAGGGTCCAGTGTCTGGAGGCTCCCAATGTCTTTGTTTATGAGTTCCATGATAATACGCTCCATAGCTTTACAGACCAGACTAGTCAGACTTATGGGGCGATAGTTTCTGGGGTCTGTTGTGGCACCACCTTTGTGGAGTGGGACCACCGTAGCTGTACGCCATTCCTTGGGTACATATCCTGTAGTAAGGCTAAGTTTGAACAGCGACTTAATGTGAGGGTTCAGTTCTTCTTGGAGCTCATGTAAGACACAGCCTGGGACACCGTCCGGTCCCATACATGCTGTGTTTTTTGCTTTGGAGAGGGCAGCTTTCACCTGTGCATCTGTGATGTCAGGGAGGTTACATTCAGTTGGGATAGGCGTTTGCTCCTTTGGGGGGGGGGGGGGTTTCACTGAATCTGTCTGCCAGGATGTTGGCTATGTCTGTAGGTTCAGTATATTTTGTACCATTATGCAACAATTAAGAGCATATCTGGGAGTTTCCGCCCATGTTTCTGACATAACTAAAGAAGGCCTTGTGATTATCTTTAGTGTCTAGGGCAATTTTTCTTTCGAAACTGGCCTTTGATGATTTTATGAGGGATCGAAGTTTCTTGCTAATACTGATCAGAGATGCCTTCCCTTTTTGGGATTTTGGTCTGTCATGTAGTAGCTTCCTCCTTCTGTTGTATAGCTTATTTATGGCCGGGGTCCACCAGACCGGTCTCCTGTTTTTGGAGGAGTGAGTCTTGGTTTTATTTGGGATAGCATGATCCATGCATTCCTGCAGGTGCTCATAGAATGCATTTGTAAAGGATTCTGCGGACTGGGCTGTATTATCCTCTGGCCCAGGGGCTTTAAAGGATTCCACCTCAGTCTTGGGAAGTGCAAAGTTGGCTTTTGAGAAATTCTTTACAGTGATTTCCTTGGCTGGGGGTGGGGACGGGATATGGATGTCCAGGGAAATTTGTTTATGGTCTGATCTTACCAATGAGGGGTTTACCTCTGGTGTGGAACACAGAGTCCCCATGTTGGTGATGACCAGGTCCAATATGTTGTTCCCTCTTGTGGGAGTGGTGACCAGTTGTTCCATTGCGTTAGAGTTTATAAATTCAAGGAACTGTTGGGTGAGGGTGTTTGGGCTTGAGTAGTTTTCCCAGTCAATGTTTGGGTAGTTGAAGTCACCCAATAACATAGTGTTTGGAGAGACCTTCATATTCTCCAGTGTTCTCAGGAATGCCAAGTGGGGTTCCTGTAACAGGGGGGTGTTCTGTAGCAGGCTACAAACTGAAAGGCAGTTTTTCCCATTGTTAGTTGCACATGGATGGTTTCCAATGCTTCGTGCAGTGCCACTAACCTGGAGGTGTAGGTATCTTTGATGAATATAGATACTCCCCCTCCTTTTGTGCTTCGGTCCGAGTTTTGGGGCCGAAACGCATGGTATGAGTTATAACCTGGTAGTGCTGGGGTGCTCTCAGGAGCCTTGAACCAGGTTTCTGTTACTGCACAGACATTGATTTTCTCCATACTGAGGAGAGTCTCGAGTGCGTGCATCTTGAGGTTTAGACTTCTGGCATTGAGTGGCATTACCTTTAGTTTTTTTATCTTTGGGTTGTCTATGGAGGTGGGTTTGTCCTTTGAGCCTTGCCTAAAAAAGGCACTATGGGGGTGGCAAGAGCCTTGGCCAGTATACGAAAGCCTAAGGGTGACAGGTGCAAGCCATCCCTAGCGAAGCAACGTGGCTTGTCGAGCATGTCATCCCAGGCTGACAGACACTAGATCCCCTTTGAATGACACCAATACTTTAGCCAATTGTTGAAACTGATAATTTTGTCTTTATACTGAGGCATCATTCTTGGTGACGGCAAGATGCTACTCAAGGTCAGAGACATACCAGCCTGGGCTACATGGTCAGAGAGCTCCTCTATGTCTCTTTTCATGTAGTCCAGGGAGGTACGTCTCAGGCCATTCACACCATCATAGACAATGACGGAGTCATACTTGTACTTGCTTTGGAGTGACCTGAGTGCTTGCATTATGTGGTGGATCCTGGCACCCGACAGGCAGCTTACAGTGACCTTCTCCTTGTTCAGTCTGGTGAGTGGGACGTCAGTGTGCCGGACAATAGAGTCCCCTATAACAAGTGTATTTGGTGTGTTGTTTGGCCTTATGGGCTGTGACTGTGAGGCACACTGATTTTGTGAGATATGTGATTTGTGGGTATTGTTGAGGGGTGGCTGTTGCTTGGATATCTGCTTAGGAGGTCTTTGCTGTTTAGGTATATTTTTATTTAGAGCCTCAGAGTATGTTTTTGTGTGTTTATGTGTTGGGTATGCAGATGCAATAGGTCTGTGTGAGACTGGATTTGTGGTGTGGGTGGTTACCTTTTCCTCCTGACTGACTGTGCCAGTCTTGGGTTGAGAGAGCTCTGCCTCCAGTTTGGCTGTTTAACTGCATCTCTCACATGTATTAGAGTTTGTTGGAAGGAGGAGAGGGTTGTCTGTGTACATAAGGCAATTGTAACATTGCCTCAAAATTCCCAGATTCACCAGCTGGACTGGAGAGTAACCTTGAAACTGACCCTTAGACATACCAGATTAGTATAGGGAACTGTTTTTTTTTACTGATCAGATTAGGGAAGAGAACTGATTTTTCACTTGATCAGGAAGGACCAATCAGGAGTCTAATACTTATGAGAAGTCAAGGAGGGTGTAGTGCTTTAGTTAGTTAGTGTTTCCTTATAAGAGCTGAGCAAGTGCAGGGCTTTAGAAAGAGAACAGAGTGATTACTTTGAGAGTTTGAACAGTTCTAAGGGAAAACGTGAAGAGCAGACTTTGTGGAGCCTGGAATAATTTACACCTGTTTAGGCGGCGCTGCCCGACTCTGCTCAGTGCGCAAAACCGCACAAAAAGAGAGTTGTAGTGTTTTAAGAGAGATAGATCAAGGAGTTTAGAAGTGACCCAAAATGGCCAATAAAACTACAGCTTCTAGGTAGTAACCACTCCTTCAGGGACAGGCAGGCTGTTCAGTGTTAACCACTCCCACTGGTGAACAAAGAGACTTCCCTTTAGCCCAAGCAAGCACTGGCCTTCTAGAAACTTCCAAACAGTTCAGAACAGCAAATCTGTAACTGAACTTTCTTAACTTTCTGAAAGTGGGAAAAAAGCAAGATTTTTTTGTTTTTTGTTGTAGTTTAAAGGTAGCAGCGATACACAAGTAGCAAAATAATCACAACAGTGCAATAAATGACCCCACACTTGAATGCTAGGCCAAAATCAGGTAAAATGCAGTTTTCAGAGAAAAAACGATTTTAAATTAAGTGCAACACAGGAAATGCAGTAAACAGGCTCTAGATGTGTTCCAAGTACTGTTACTGTTACAGATATAAACTTTAGCAAGCCGGAAAATGCCAAAAAGCAGGCGGCAAAGCAGTAAAACTTAACAAAAAATCAGAAGAAAATACTTAAAATCACAAAAGTGGCTCCTTTTCTTCTCTCAGCGTTTTCTCCTCTTGGTAGGTGCTTCAGCAACAACTAGCAAGCCTGAAAAGATGCCAAAACCACGAGGCAGCCTGGTTTTAAGAGAGAGATCAAGGAGTTTAGAATTGACCCAAAATGGCCAATAAAACTACAGCTTCTGGGTAGTAACCACTCCTCCAGGGACAGGCAGGCTGTTCAGTGTTAACCACTCCCACTGGTGAACACAGAGACTTCCCTTTAGCCCAAGCAAGCACTGGCCTTCTTGAAACTTCCAAACAGTTCAGAACAGCAAATCTGTAACTGAACTTTCTTAACTTTCAGAAAGTGGGAAAAAAGCAAGATTTTTTTTTTTCCTTTTGTTGTAGTTTAAAGGTAGCAGAGATACACAAGCATCAAAATAATCACAACAATACCCACCATCTCCCCCAAGAAACTATCATCTTAGGTGATTTCAATATTGACTGGCAATCCTGTTCTGGCAACAATCCAACCCATCATGTACACCTTCATGGCTTCACCCAACTAGTCCAGTCACCAACAAGGATAAATAAAAACTCCAGCAAGCACACTACCCTGGATTGGATACTAGTCAGTAAGAACCCCCAGTCATATATAACAGGCTGCTCATCAGATAGCCTCAGTGATCACTCCCCAGCATTCCTACTCAAACAATACCTGTACCAAGCTAAACCTGTCATCTATCGTCAAATACGTACAAAAATAAACTTTAACCCACTCACATTCATCTCATCCCTCAAAGAATGTAACTGACATGCTCTAAAGTACCTCAGTCTAGATGACGCAGTTGAATTTTTTAATACTACCTTCCTGAACATCCTTAATTACCATGCCCCCATAAGATTTTCCAGAACCAAAGCACAACCCTCCCCATGGCTACAGAAAACCACTAAGTCAGAAATGAAAAACAGGGATAAAGCCTGGGAGCACTGGCGCAAAACCAAAACCCCTGCAGCTAGACAAACATTCCTAGAACTATGCAATAGAGTCAAAAAGCTAATAAAACGGGACAAATTCCAATACTACCAGTCTGCCCTAGACTCCTCACAACACAGCCCCAAACAATTCTGGTCCTCCATAAACTCCATCCTCCACCCAGGTAAAGTCAGTACCCCTCCTCCTAACATCCCTCACTCCTCAGAAAATATTGCTACCTCATTCAACACACACTTCACCCAAACCATACTATCACTAGCTAAACAACACAACCCCCCTCCCCTCCAACCCACACCTTCAACTAGTAATCTCCCCACTGCCTTCTCTTTTTCTCCTGTACCTACCTTCAACATAAAAAACTCTTAACTAAACTTAAACCCACCAAATTAGCAGCAGACAACCTCCCAAGTGAATACCTACAAATCACAGCTGATGCTCTGGCCTACCCAGTATCCATCTTGATTAACCGATCTCTGTCAGAAAGTTACATTCCCACATTGTGGAAAGTCTCACATATAATTCCCCTCCACAAAGGCGGACCCTCTGCAGAACTAACCAATTACCGCCCCATAGCTATTCTCTCTCCACTCTCCAAAATACCAGAGAGATGCATACACTCTCAGGTCTCACACTACCTCCTTACTAACAACCTCCTTTCCAGTACTCAGCATGGTTTCTGACCAAACCATAGCACCACCACTGCCTTACTCTCCTTTACTAACACTATCCTTCAGCATAAAAACAATGGCTATCTCTCCTCTGCTACTTTCCTAGACCTATCTAAAGCATTTGACATGGTCCCACACAAACAACTTATCTCTGTCCTCAATAACCTATCCTTCTCACAATCAGTCACCAATTGGTTTCAGAGTTACCTGTCTGACCTCCAACAATCCGTTGTATGGCAGAATGACATATCTCCCCAACTACCTGTCTCCATAGGGGTTCCCCAAGGATCCATCCTTGGACCCCTACTTTTCTCTGTTTACACCAGTAATCTAGCCTCTGCCACCAAACATGGCACGCTCATCCAATACGCAGATGACTCAACCATCATCTGCTCAGCCCAGTCCCTACCCAAACTGCAAAAAGTCACACAGGAAGCCTTTTCCTCTGTTGAAACATGGTTATCCGATGCCCAATTAATACTCAACCCAAACAAAACTAAACTACTCATCTTCCAACCCACCAAACATACTCAAAACAACTCTCACTTTAACATCACAGCAAAAGACAACACCACTATATACCCAACTGAACACACCAAATTGCTAGGAGTGGAAATAGACAATAAACTAAAATTTGACATTCACATATCCATGACCATAAAAAAGTCCACAAAAAACTAGGAACATTATACAGAAATAAACAATTTCTCACCAAAGTAGCAAAGATTTCAATAGCAAATTCCCACCTTATCTCCACCCTACTTTATGCCTCTCCAGTATATACCAACCTAAGGCAATGTGATCTAAACAAGCTAGAGACCTGCTACAACAAAATCGCAAAATTCGCCACAGGGGCATCCTACTGTAGTCACCACTGTCTCTCACTTGCTGAACTGGGCTGGCTTGAACTCCCTCACCTCCTTCAGTGGTATCAACTCTCACTCGCCCACAAACTAGTAAACCATCCACTAAATGCCCCATCCCTCCAGAATCTACTCCAACCCTATCGCACCACCAGACCACTAAGATCCAGCAACAAAAATCACTTGCAGATCACTAAAGCCAATAACTCTGCTGGTGAAGAACTATTCTCTTGCGCCATAGCCAAATTATGGAACTCACTCCCACCCACAATTACCTCTGTACCATCATGCACCAACTTCAAAACTTTATTAAAAGCGCACCTAAAACATGCTGGCTATGCCCTTGCAACTCCCACTCTAATATCATCCACCCCATCCAACTACTACCTTTCTTTCACCTCCACTAACTACCTTGATGATAGCAAGCTCAGATGCTCATAAGCCTAGTACTTATTATACAGCAGGAACTTCTCATTGTTACATTTGTTAATGCCTGTTATGTACTTCACAGATAAAGATTCTAGTTGTCTACTGATGTACTATGTTCTTCATCTGTAAATATGTTGTAAGTAATTTCTATGTTAAATTGTTAATCGCTATGTAATCCAATGTAACTACTGTCTGTTTATTTTACTGTGGAGCTTTTCTCCCCGGGCCTCCGCTGAAAATGGACCCACGTCCAGTCGGACACTCCTGGTCAACAAATTTAAATAAAATAAAATAAAAATAATAAAATAAACAGTGCAATAAATGACCCCACACTTGAGTGCTAGGCCAAAATCAGGTAAAATGCAGTTTTTAGAGAAAAAACGATTTTAAATTAAGTGCAACACAGGAAATGCAGTAAACAGGCTCTAGATGTGTTCCAAGTAATGTTACTGTTACAGATATAAACTTTAGCAAGCCAGAAAATGCCAAAAAGTAGGCGGCAAAGCAGTAAAACTTAACAAAAAATCAGAAGAAAATACTTAAAATCACAAAAGTGGCTCCTTTTCTTCTCTCAGCATTTTCTCCTCTTGGTAGGTGCTTCAGCAACAACAAGCAAGCCTGAAAAGACGCCAAAACCACGAGGCAGCCTGGTTTTAAGAGAGAGAGATCAAGGAGTTTAGAATTGACCCAAAATGGCCAATAAAACTACAGCTTCTAGGTAGTAACCACTCCTCCAGGGACAGGCAGGCTGTTCAGTGTTAACCACTCCCACTGGTGAACACAGAGACTTCCCTTTAGCCCAAGCAAGCACTGGCCTTCTAGAAACTTCCAAACAGTTCAGAACAGCAAATCTGTAACTGAACTTTCTTAACTTTCAGAAAGTGGGAAAAAAGCAAGATTTTTTTTTTCTTTTCGTTGTAGTTTAAAGGTAGCAGAGATACACAAGCAGCAAAATAATCACAACAGTGCAATAAATGACCCCACACTTGAGTGCTAGGCCAAAATCAGGTAAAATGCAGTTTTTAGAGAAAAAAACGATTTTAAATTAAGTGCAACACAGGAAATGCAGTAAACAGGCTCTAGATGTGTTCCAAGTACTGTTACTGTTACAGATGTAAACTTTAGCAAGCCAGAAAATGCCAAAAAGTAGGCCACAGATAAGCAGAATCTGCATTACCAAAAGCACACATTTGCCCATTACTTTCAGTGGGTTTGATTGTACTAAGTGCTAGGATGTTTAGCAGACATGTTGTGAAGTATGTGTGTGTGTTTGTGCAATGTGTGCATGTGAGTGGGAGAATGCATGAGAAAAGTACCTGCGCCAGTGGATGCATTGCCACCATTGGTCATTACCACAGGAAAATGCTGTATATTAAGTGGTGGGGATGTGGGATGTGAGGACAGGGCTTTTCCCTGCAGAAGTATTTTTAGTGCAGTAAACATTTTAATAAATTTGGTTTGTTTATTTCTTTGTGTGCATGTTAACTATGTTAATAGGCTGGTCCAGGGACCTTTTTCAGCACAACTCAAGCCAAATAGCATCATCACAGCATAATGCATACCATGATGCAAAAATGTTTTATATATATATATATATATATATATATATATATATATATATATATAAAACAGGTTATATCATTTACAAGGATACTAAATGCACAGAGGTATGAATATACCATTAACATAACATACTTGTTATGTGATCGGTTTGGTAAGGCTTGTTATAAACACAATCTATTTAAATGAGAGTCAGCACTTTTCTTTAGTGTAGAAGACTAGAATATTCAGGGGAAACTAAAAGTGCAGCCTTCATGTGCAAGACAAGTATGTTACAAGGATACTAAATATACAGAACTTCTTCCATATAGGTGACAAGAAGTCTTGGTGAGCACCTTCATGAGGTAGATCCTGTTTATCAAAAAATCTCACCAAGACGACACTGATATATAGACTGTATTTTATATAGCATATATCATTGACAGAAGTAGGTTAGAAATAAAGATAGCTGGGTGCACAAGTCCCAATATAAAAAAGTGCCCAACCTTGGTCGGTGCACTTCTGCCAGGACTGGAAAAAATGACAGTGCAGAATTCTCAAGACATGGAAATATTTCTACAATGGGGCTAGGCCAGGCCAGGGAGAGGATGCCCCCTCCCCCCCATTATAGAAGGAAGTTGAAGTCCACAAAAATCACAAAAACTGATAGGCTAAAAAAGAGCCATACAGACAATAGAATGGACTACTGAGGATAAGAAAGAAATTATGTTTTGTTACTATTATGCAAGAAGCCCAGAATTTCCAGACAAAAGATATATGAAAAGATTAAGGGAGAATTTAGAGGAAAGTAAAATACTTTGACAAGAAAAACAGTCAGAACTTCAAATAAAAAATTGTGTTCATCAATACAGCAGATCCATGAAAAACACTATATAGACCAAGAAACCTTGTGCTGTTTGGAAAAAGATGCGACTAAGGAAGTGCGAAAATTTAAAGAACAAAATTTAGTGATGTTTGAAGGGTACAAAAAATAAATGGGAAAGGAGGGGAGCTCTATTGTGGAGTAATATTTATGTAAAGGAGAAACCCAAATTAATCAACACAAAAAAGGCAGCCCCAAAGATATTTGAAGAGAAATATAGACAAAGCCATCCAGATATGGAAAATTTCACAATAAAAAATATGATCACAAAGAGGGAAAGTAGAACAGAAGATTAGTCAAGCAGAAGTTAAAAAAAATAGAAGATGGCGTTATGGACTATTTGCAAAGTGAAGGATTCGGTGTAGAAAGTCTAACATGGGTCATATCACAGCATGATGGAACAACTAGTCCCCAAAATAAGGAGAAACAAGAGAAGCAGGAGACATCTGAAGAAGAAATATGGATATGGGAAAGAAAAAGTGATTTAATATGGTACAGTATTTATGCAAAGGAGAAAGCAGAACTAATCATAGCAAAAAGAGTAGCACCAAAGATATTTGAAGAGAAATACAGGTAAAGACATCCGCATATGGAAAATTTTACAGTACAAAAAAATAAGAAAACAAAGAGTAAATGTAGTAAAGAGGATTAGTAATGGAGAAGTTAAAGAAACAGAAACTGAGGTTATGGATTACCTGCAAAGTAAAGGATTTAGTGTAGAAAAATTAACTAATCGGTTGACATATGAAGATACTTTGGAGACTCCCATAGGAAACCAGTACAAAGGTTCAGTTGGAGCTATACAGCAAGGGAAAGAACAGAAAATTGTGGCGACTCTGAAACAGTTAATGCAGTGGACTGATAGGCCAGTGAGTTCCCATATGAAAGAGCAATGGATGGCACAGGGTGAAACTGAAGAGAACGTGGCACAGGAAGAAACTCTGAAACGTTCTATAGAATGCCTGCAGGAAATGGTGAACAAAGAATGTGCCTTTAATTTAGAAGAAAATGATCTAAGAGAAGAGTTACTTG
Source organism: Protopterus annectens (assembly GCF_019279795.1). Classification (NCBI taxonomy): domain Eukaryota; kingdom Metazoa; phylum Chordata; order Ceratodontiformes; family Protopteridae; genus Protopterus; species Protopterus annectens. Next base: position 1,222,685,791 of record NC_056739.1, read on the forward strand.
ATTTAATAGAGATGGATAGACAAATTAATATCAATGAAAGAAATAGATTGCAGAAGGTCAATAAAACTCAAAAAGTTAGAAGTTTGATAAAATAAATAAACACAGTAATTAGGACTGTCCATAGAGATTCATGCAATATAACAAATGTCAACAGGATACATTACTGTGCAGCCAAATTAATAACAGATAAAGTCCTACCACAAGGACACAGGGTGGTAAAGGAAAGGACAGGGAGAAATCGAATACCATCATGGAAGTATCGAATAGAGAAAACTATAAAGCAATTAAGACAAGAAGTGTCACTGTTAGAAGAATATAGAAGAGGGACCAGATCAACAAAAATACTCAGAAAGATAGATGTGATAAAAGCAATAGGCAGTTTTATAACAGATCAGGATTTATTATGCACTATCCCAAATAATAAATTAAAAATATCAGCACAGGCATAAAAACTTAAAATATATAAAGATAAATATTAAGGAAAAGTGCAAAATAAGCAATTTATTGATGACCCAAAAATGTTTATAGAGAATTGGGAAACAAGGTAAATTAATTGAAAGACCACCAAAAAAAAAAAAAAGAAATAGATACATTTTCTCGAAGTATTTATGAAGATCCTGTGGAACATAACAAAGATGCTAAATGGATAGAAGAAGTAAAAGAAAGAATAAGAAGTTCACATGTACAGGATATGAAATGGGATGAAGTAATGACCAAAGAGACTGAAACAAAGTTAAGAAAAGCCTCTAATTGGAAAACCCCAGGCCCAGATGCAGTGCCTAACTTCTGGCTAAAAGTGTTAACATCTTTGCACAAAGATTTAGCCATGAGTAAGAACTATTTATATCTATACCCTGAGCAGACACCAACCTGGCTAACAATAGGAAAAACAATGCTCCTACTTAAAAGTGTACCTGCAAGCTACCAGAAAAAAATATATACCAATAACTTGCCTTCCAATGACATATAAACTACAGACTGGAATTGATGCCAACAGAGTTTATAGTCATTTAGAAGGAAACTCAATTCTGGCAATAGAACAAAAGGATAATAAAAGAAAGCCATATGGAACAAAGGATCATTTGTTGGTAAATAAAGACTTAGTGGAGAACTGTAAAAAGGTGAAGAATCTAAGTATGGCATGGACGGACTGAAAAAAAAGTATTTGACAGTATCCCACATTCATGGATAAAAAGAGTGCTTAAAAATGTATAAGATACACCCAACACTAATAAACTACATCACAGCGACCATGAAACAGTGGCAAACCACTTTGCAGTTAAGCCATAATAAAGGACAAATTATTATTCCAGAGATAAAAATCTAAAGGATATACCAGGGTGACCCTCTGTCACCACTGCTCTTTTGCTTTGCCCTTAACCCAATAAACTGTCTGCTTAACAGATTAGGTCATGGCTATAATTTGGCTCCCAGAAAACAACAAAATGTAAAGACTTCTCATCTTCTCTTTGTCGATGATTTAAAACTGTATAGCTCATCAGACGAGGAACTGAAAGCACAACTGCAAGTAGTCAAAACTTCTTCAGATGACATAAGAATGTCATTTGGTCTTGATAAATGTTTAAAAGCAACCTTTAAAGCAAGAAAGCTGCAGCACCAAGAAAACATAGGTGTGGGACAAGAATGTGATATAAAAAAACTTGAACAAGAGGGAGTGTTTAAATATTTGGGAATTGATGAAGGTTCAACAATAAAACATGAATCAATGCAAGTAAAACTCAGTAAAGAATATTTTTAGAAGACTTAAGTTAATCCTGAAAACAGCGTTGACATCTAGGAACAAAGTTCAAGCTATAAACCAATTTGTTTTTCCTGTCCTAACTTATAGTTTTGGCGTGATTGACTGGCCCCAAAAGGTGTTGGATGCATTAGACAGGAAAACAAGAAGGATGCTTCATGTTCATCAAATGATTTATACAAATCAGTGTATACCAAGATTATATATTTCCTGTTCTGAAGGAGGTATGGCCCTCCTTGAAATTGATTACATGTATAGATCTGCAATTGTAGGACTGCATACATGTCTGCTGACCTCACAAGACCCAAACAAAGTGAAAGTTTTGAAACATTAGGAGAATAAATGTAAGATGATTTCCCTGTTTAGTCTAGCAGAAACATATCGGCATCAAGCAGGAATGGAAACCAAATCAGAAGTAGATAAAAATCAGGCAACAACTGAATGTGCCAAAAAAAAACCAAAATAAATAATATAAGGTATTGGATCAGATGAGAAGGCAAGAAATGTGGAAAATGCATAAATATAGATACCAGTATAGAAAACTCCTGGAACAACCTCATGTTGATAAGGATCAAATGCAGGAATGTATAAGGAGAGGCAAATTCAAACCAAAAGATGAAATGTTAATATTGGCGGCCCAAGATAGTAGACTAAGTACACATTGGTTTACAAAGTCCATTATACATGTGGGAGAAACAGACAAATGTAGGTGTTGTAAAACAGAACTGGAAACAGTTGCACACCTTGTTGTGACATACTAATGGCAGAAGGACTGTATACTGATAGGCATAATAATGTGGCAAGACTGTTGCATTGGGGACTGTGCAAACATTATAGTACTGAAGTAGCTGAAAAACACTGTAAACATGAGCCACAAAGCATCATAGAAAATGATGGTCTACATCACATGGGATCACCCATTACCAACAGTTCAAAAGACAGATGCGAGAAAACCAGATATAGTGGGTCATGAAAAGAAAACAAAAGTAGCACTGATCATTCAGATCGCTACACCCAGTGACTACAGTGTCGTGTGTACAGAGAGGCACAAAGTTATAAAATAAGTGAGAGCAATGTAGAAGAAGGATACCTAGACAGTTCCAATAGTAGTAGGCGCAATGGGTCTTATAAAAATAATCTACAATCATATTTAGATATGTTACTGATACATGTAACTTCATACGAATTGCAGTCATTACTGGGAACATTGCAGGGGCTGCAAAGAGCACTTCTGGCTGACATCAAAGATTGAAACAATACTAATTTCATGAACTTTAATCATACTTTGACTTAGGAATGGGGTCCATTCCCATCATGGTAGTAAAAATAACCCCAAATTTGGAGAAATTAAAAAAGTGACAAAAGCTTTGAAAGGATCCTCAAAGTACAAGGATATATGTGTAGTAATTGCCATCATGAGCAGGCATAGCATTGTCATAGCACCATATGGCAGTCACAAGCATTCATAGTTTGATAGGCAGTGACAGCCAAGGTGCAGTATTTACTTTAGAAAATATTTTTGAAGTGCGGTATTTACACGGATTAGATTAAAGCTGAAGTTAAAGCAAGCAGCATATTTGAGAAATAGTAATTATGGGTGGAGCTTGGCAAAAGAAAATCAAGCACCCCTTATCAATGAAGCAGATGCAATGCTATCTGAGATGTTTGGTGCAACATGCTTTGAATGGACTGAATGCACATTAATTTCTAGTTTTTTTGAGAAGGCTGTTACTGGAGGGTGGCATTAGGGAAATGCTGCACACAGCAGATGTATCATGATTCATTCCACCACACACTGTGAAAGTAGCAGACTCCAAATCCGACTTCAGACCAGTGACAAGTGGAGTACCACAGGGTTCAGTCCTGTGTCCTCTCCTGTTTGGTATCTACTTCTCTCAAGTACAGGCTAACACAGAAGGTCTTTGGCTAATGAAGTTCGCAGATGACTGCAAACTAGGAGCCATAATCGAAACTCCTAACGATGTGGACATCCTACAAAAGGGCCTCACTGAGACAGATGCCTGGTGTGAAAGCCATGGCCTCAAGCTCAATGACAAAAAAGTGCATTGTCATCCCCCTTTGGTAAAAGGTTTGTACCCATGAACTACAACATAGGTGGTAGTATACTTAACACCGAAAGTGTGATAAGAGACCTTGGGACACAGGTGGACAGTAGTCTCTCCTTTGATAATCACATCGCCACAGTAGTCAGGAAATCCTTCTACGTGGCACACCTCATCACAAAAGGTTTCTCATCCAGAAAAAAAGAGGTCATTGTTCCCCTCTACTCATCACTCATTAGACCCATTATAGAGTACAACGCCTTTTGGTATGTACCTCACAAGACATCTACAACAACTGGAAAGGCAGAAATACCTCACAAAGAGGATTACTGTCCTCAAACAGATGCCCTCATGACCATCTAAAAAAACTCCAGCTTTACTCCGTCGCATATCGCCCACTCAGAGGTGATCTCTGCCTAACATACAAAGCTATGTCAAACCCAGAGCTGTTGGACATGCTCCACTTAAAGAAATCCCAATCCCTCTGAGCTACACGCTCTAGGGACCTAAACCTTGTCACCACAATAAACAGAACATGCCGGAGGGATAGATTCCTGTCCCAGAGACTTCCCATACTCTGGAATAAACTACCTATCTATATCAAACAAAGCTCCTCATTAGCACTCTTCAAGAAAAATCTTGATGATTGGATGGGAAATAGGAAATTCACCCCGGGGATCACCTCTGGGCTCTGCTCAACAGTAGCACAGGAAAATAATTTTCTTGGGTGGCAAAAGCCAGGGTACCTTTTTGGCTGGGCTTGTATAGACCCCAGGGCCAATAGCCTAGTACCTACCTATGAACCTATGAACAGGGATGGGGCAAAGAAATCTGGGAGGTGTGAACAAATCTTCAGCTATGGATCTAAGATCTCTTATAGGAAGGTAATGTAAAAAGATGTGGAAAGATTCAGGAAGACCTTTCACAACGTCCAGTATCAGTTTATTAGACTAGTAAGATGGTGTGTGATTCATAATGATCAGTGAGGTAATCACTCCTATTGTATGCAGTATGAAAGTGGTACACAATGTTTCCCCTGAATTTAATGGGGACAAAGAAGGAGAGCTTGAGTATAAAGAACTTAAATGGCAGATTCTGCTCAATGGTTATAACAAACCTGGTCGTAATAGTGGAGTTGATTATAAAGTTGTGTTGCGTAGGAAAGCAAAGTACAACAAATGCAAGTAGAATTGCAGCTTTTTAGTTGTTTTTATGGTAGTCAATTAATGCCATTTTATGAGATAAGTTAATTAATTAATTGAATAATGTTTTGATGGATGAGGGTATTTAAGTGTTTGTTGTTAGAATTGTGGGTGTTTCTGAAGAAGGCCATGTTTATGGCCGAAAGCGCTTAAGCCTGGATTGTGTCAAAAAGTTTTGGTTTATTCTCACACTTTGACAGCATTTAGAATTTATTTCATCAACCTTGCAAGTGTTTTTTGGTGTACAGTGGTACACATACCTCACATGCAAATGAAGGAGGTGTACTCGCTTTACATGCTTGATTATTTGATCACAAGTAAGTGGAGACATATGGTACATACCAAACTGTGGCAAACCACTGAACTATGGAAAAATGCAGTGCAGTAGGTCAGAATACCATAGTGTGACATGAGTTCAAATGTCATTATTCTACACATGTAGGCTGTTGCATCCCAGTTATGGACGCAAACAGTACCACAGCAGCCACACCGACAACCTCATTGCTTCAGCACTTGGCTGTTGTGTAAATCATTGCCCCTTCAAGAACAGCAGGATCAATACAGAATGGAAACCACTGCCCTAAGATGGTTGTGCTAGATGTTCAGGGCTATAGAGATGCAAGATTTCTCCTTGTCAGACAGGGACAGCAATGTCAGATGTCAAACCTCTACAACTGAATATTCAACAACATCCTCATCATCTTCATGATGAAGCAGACAATGATGCCTACAAAGATGCTTTCTGTACAAGCTGAGTTCATCAGAAATAACAAGAGATTTATGTACCATGACTGGAATCCCAAGTGTCATTGTTACCAAAGACTGTGCACATACAGTGATATATACAATAGTGACCGAGGATACTAATGCTTAAATCAACAAACATGAATGCTACATCATGAATATTCAGGTGTTTTTTGACCACACTGGTAGGACCATTAGTGTCTGTGACAAATATACCACTGGGAAAAACTCTCAACTGTCCAGATTTTTGCAGAATGTCCATATTTTTGGCTCATATTTTTTATCTGTTCCTCATAAAATGTATGTTCTTTGAATAAATCATCGAGGATTTAAGTCACTAAATAATGACAAATATTTGAGTTTCAGACAAATTAATATCTTTCAGAAAATGCAAACTCAAAGTCAAAGTCAAAGTAAACTTTATTATCTATCAGATATACAAGCAGTGCAAGCTGAACAAAATTACATTGCTTTGGTCCCCATGCAAGACATAACAATGAATGCATAGTTTGAATGACAGTAATAATTAAAGTATTAACAACACAGTAAATTACCATAATTAGACAGGAAGACATTAGACAGTAGTATACTAGTAGGTATTGCAAGACTATGACTTCACATTGTAACTGCTTAGAATATTGCACTTCATCAGTTGTAGTTTGTTATGTGCGGCCATGGTGGTGCAGTGGTTAGCGTTGTCACCTCACAGCAAGAGGTTTTCCGGTTTGATCCTTGACTGGGGTGCCTGCTGTGCGGAGTCTGCATGTCCGCCCTGTGGTCGCATGGGTTTCCTCCGGGTGCTCCAGTTTCCTCCCACATCCCAAAGACATGATGTAGGTGGATTGGGCACTCTAAATTGGCCCTAGGTGTGAATGTGTGTATGTGTGTGCCTAATGGGGAAGGCTGGGCGCTGGGCTGGCAACTCGACACCGTAAAACTCCACTGCCAGTCATGATGGACAGGTGATCCACTGTGGCGACCCCTAACCGGGAAAAGCCAAAAGAAGAAGATCAGTTGTAGTATGATATATCCTGATGTTTATATTGCACATGTATGCAGTGGTGACACACTCCTAACTATTGCACATTCAAGAAATAATAGCATAAGAAATCAGGCTAACTCTACCAGTTATTGAAGCAATTTGACAGAGTGATTAGTATAGCTGATACTTTGTATCAAGTGGCATATTGATCTAATTATTCGCTGTCATGCCTGGCATTCAAGTTCAGCAGCCTTATGGATAGAGGGAAGAAGCTCCTGTTCAGTCTAGATGTTTTGTAGTGTAAGCTGTGGTACCGCCTGCCCAAGGAAAGGTGGGAGTACATCCCATGGACAGGGTGAGTGAGATCATTGATTATCTTCCTAGCCCTTCCCACACACTGAGTCTCATGTAGATCATCCATGGATGGGAACGAGGAACCAATCACTTTTTACGCTGTCCTCACTACCCTCAGGAGAGCCTTGAGGTCAGATGCTTTGCAGTTACCATACCAAACTATGATGTTATTTGAGAGGATGCTCTCGATGCTCCCCCTGTAGAAGGCTTTGAGGATGGACTGAGACAGGTTAGCCTTCCTCAGTTTCCATAGGAAGTGTAGACTTTGTTGTGCCTTCTTCACTGTGCGGCTAATATGAGTCGACCAGGATAGTTCAAAGGAGATGTTGACCCCTAGGAACTTATTGTTTTTGAATCTTTCCACTACTACCCCCTTAATTTCCAGACATTGATGTATCTCCTGAGTCTTCCTGAAGTCCACTATTAATTCTTTGGTCTTGCTTACATTTAAGGCCAGATTGTTGCTGTCACACCAGTCTATCAGATGCTCCACTTCATCCCTATAGGCTGTTTCCTCACCATTTCTGACAAGACCTATGACAGTGGTATCATACAGGAACTTGATGATTTTGTTGGATTCATGCTTGACCTTGCAGTCATGCGTCAACAAGGTGAACAGCAGAGGACTCAGGATGCAGCCCTGAGGGACACCCGTGCTCAATGTAATACTGACTGAACTATTTCCCAAACATACTTTTTGGGGTCTGTTGATGAGAAAGACAAATATCCAGTTACATAGGGGGTGTTGATGCCAGCTGGATCAGCTTTGATATCAGATTCTGGGGGATGACAGTGTTAAAGGCAGAACTAAAATCAATGAACAGCATTCTGATATAGCAATTCCTGTTCTCTAGATGTGACAAGGATTCATGAAGTGCTATAGCTATTGCATCAGCTGTGCTGCGGTTAGATCTATAAGCAAACTGTAACGTATCCAGTGTTGCAGGTAGGCTTGAAAAGATATGGTTCTTGATCAACCACTAAAAACACTTCATTACTGTTGATGTAAGAGTAACTGGCCAGTAATCATTTAGGCTTGTCAGTTGGGATTTTTTTGGTAAGGGAATGATTGTCATATTTTTGAAGCAACTGGGTATAACGGCTAGTTGCAGGGATGTGTTGAATATATCTGTTAGTACAGTGGACTGTTAGGTAGCACAGTCTCATAGAACCCTCCCCATAATGTTATCAGGACCAGCTGCTTTTCTTGGGTTTACTCACTTCAGGGTCTTCAGAACATCAAATGTTCTTAGACATAGCACCTCCTCACTCTGTTCGACAGGGAGCTTATCTGGCACAGTGTTGTTGTCCATATCACATCTGCTGAAGTAGGTGATTAGTTTGTTCAGAAATTCTCTGTTGTCATCACATGGGGGGATGCAGGCCTGTAGTTGGTTATGGCTTGAATGCCTTACCAGAGATGTCTGGAGTCCCTTTGGTCAGGAAAGTGTCCCTGAATTTTACGTCTGTAGGTCCTCTTAGCCTCCTTTATACCTCTACTTAGATTTGCTAAGTAAACTAATGCAAAACCTATTATTCTAGGAACTTCCTAAATTTACAGGAGCAATGTTTAAAATTTGTCCCTATTTTGGGGCCTTTGTCCTTCCATTATTTCTGGCTTTGTCCAGATTTCTTCTGATAAAAGGTTGAGAGGTAAGCCACTGAGTGCCACAATTCCCACATTTGGCAGTCCTCAAACCTAAATAGCAGATTCCACATTAGATAATTTTGAGACATATGGTGCATATGGTGATGCTTAACTGGTGATATTAGATACCTACCCATGACCAGGAGCAGTGCAGAGAAGTCATACAACTGAGTCCACAGAGAGAAAAGAAACATGAGATTGTGTTTTTGGTCACTGCAAGATGGGGTTACACTGTTTGGTTGAATTAGGAGGAGTGTAGAATTACAGGCTTGAGAGAGCATGCATCACCTTTTTTGCATAATATGTCATGTACAAGGCCCTGTACATCCTCACAATCACATCTGCACAGCCAGCCAGACAGTATAGATCTGCAGTCGTGGGACTCCCCACATATCTGCTGACCTCACAAGACCCAAACATAGTGAATGTTTTGAAACATGAGGAGAATAAATCTAAGATGACTTCTCTGCTTAATTTAGCAGAAGCATATCGGTGTCAAGCAGGAATGGAAATCAAACTAGAACTGGATAAAAATCAGGCAGCAACTGAATGCGCCAAAAAACAAAAGAAAGAATATAAGGTGAAGGACCAGATGAGAAGGCAAGAAATGTGGAAATAGCATAAATATAGTTGCAAGTATAGAAAACTTCTGGTAGAACCTCCTGTTGATCAGGAATGAATGCAAGAATGGTTAAGAAGAGGCAAATTCAAACCAAGAGATGAAAGGTTAATATTGGCAGCTCAAGATAGTAGGCTACATACACGTTGGTTTACAAAGTCAATTGAACATGTGGGAGAAAGAGACAAATGTAGGTTTTGTAAAACTGAATTGGAAACAGTTGCATACCTTGTTGCAAGTTGCAACATACTAATAGCAGAAGGACTGTATACTGAAATGCATAATAATGTGGCAAGATTGTTGCACTGTGGATTGTGCAAACATTATGGTACTGAAGTGGCTGAAAAACACTGGAAACATGACCCACAAAGCATCATAGAAAATGATGAAGTTTATATCACATGGGACCACCCATTACCAACAGTTCAAAAGATAGATGCTAGAAAACCAGATATAGTGGTTCAAAAAAAGAAGACAAGAGTAGCATTGATCATTGAAATTGCCACACCCAGTGACTACAGTGTCTTGCGTACAGAGAGACACAAATTCATAAAATATCAGGATCTGCTGGCAGAAATGAGAGCAATGTGGAAGAAAGATATCCAGACAGTTCCAATCCAGACAATTCCAATAGTAGTAAGAGCAACGGGGCTTATAAAAAAGAATCTACAATGGTATTTAGATATGTTACTAATCCATTTAACGCCATACAAATTGCAGAAGGAGTCATTACTGAGCACATTGCAGGTGCTCCGAAGAGCACTTTTGGCTGACATCAAAGATTGAAACAATACTAATTTCATGAACTTTAATTGAACTTTGACTTAGAAATGGGGTCCATTCCCTTCATAGTATTAGAAACCCAAAAGACTTGGAGAAAGTAAAAAGGCAGAAAACATCCAGATGAAGAGGTGTACTTACAGATATCTATACCACCAGCATGCCAGAATGGCCTACAGCAGCATCAAACAAGAAGCAGAAACATGTCAGACCAGTTGAAACAACATGTGTTTTACTAATGGTGGTTATCCAGGCTAACAAGAATGGCATGCGAATGCACAAGTGATAGAACTGATTCAGAAACATGGAAAGAGCGCAGAGAAGGATTAATATTGCTAAGGATCACATAGAAGCATTATAATTTCATTGGCAAGGTAATAGGGTACTTCATAGGTAAGTACTAGGCTAACTGCCATAGTGAGCCCTTTCAAGTCCAGCCATTTTCCCTTGGTGAGAATCAAATCCTGTACCTCTTTTCTGTGAGGTAAACACCTTAACCATTATGCCAGTCTCCACACCATGCATCAGGGAGCTATGTTCATTCTTACTGGTGCACCCTACAGATTCAAAGCTCCACATGTCCAACACCCCTGTAGCAACATCACAGTGGATGGCCACAGCTACAACATAGGAGCAGTCATGGGGAAAAACAGGTCTAGTACTTAACTAACAACACTCCCATGTGATGTTTTCACATGCAAGGTTATATGCTCATCATAGTCATTTCACATGCATGTGAATGGAAATGTGATTCCTAGGAGATATCCTCATGGTCATGCATATGATGTGTTAATCAGTGGCTGAGTACAGCCCAAGGCAGAAGCAGCTGTTGCTAACACAGCAGCATAATATGGCATGTAGACAATGGCCTACACTTAATGCATTGATGAAGATTTCTGCCCACAAAAGATATTAAAAAAAGTCTTGAAACCACAAAATTCAGGACACGGGTAACTGCAGATGGTGCATGTCTGTCCCTGCATTCGGTATACCATGGTCATCTCCAGCAGCAAGACATGGCTTTCTGTCATGGCATGGTGTGCATACACAATATCAAGCTTGAGACCAATGTTTTGTAGAATGCCTTGTATGACACATGCAGTCTGGAATTGTGGCTCGTATAAGACACACAGTATCTATGCAATTTGTGAAAGGAATTCACTATCAACAATATCTGATGCAACAACAGAATCATTAAATGCTTCCAGTATGGTGAAACAACATTACCAGGGACAAGTAATAGTGAGTGCCCCTCCCACCTGTCTTCCACTTCCACCTTGTGGAAATTTCATCTTCTAAATAGCAATCCATTGTACATGTCTAACAACCACATGCACCATAACCACAGTATGATTCTGTCAGTATCATGAGGTACTACATATGTGTCTACCAAGCTTGTACAACTGAGCTGCAGGCCCTGTTGCATACTTGCAATCCCTCTCAGTATTTTGCAGCTCAGGCTTCAGCTCCTTGACTGCTGTCTAGTCCCCCGCGCCAACAAATGAAGCTACACCTTCACTGGGTATGGCCTTTCTGCCTGTGGCTATCTATTTTTGTTTTCCTCCTCCTATGTCTGCAAAAGGATGGGGGCAGCTCACAATGGTATCCCTCCAGAGGTGAAGGAAGAATGATGCAAATCATCACATGTGAATGCCTTTACTGTTGTTGTCAATGCGACTGTAGATATGTGTACTCTGTATATAGTTATATAGTATCCTTGCTGTTATAGTTTTGTTGTTTTTCTGTATAAATCAGTTTTAAATTTCAAGCTCCGTGGTGTTGCATCATTCTTGACAACTGCTGAGTGTTGGTGATGGTGGTACATATCTGATGTGCCAATTATTTATGCAGTGTGTTTGTCGCCTGCTTCAGAAGCATGTTATTGGCCCACGTATGTGTTCCTTAAGTTTAATTGATTCACACTTCAGCATGTTAATCTACCTTTTTTTCTCCAAATGTTTTGTGTTTCTAATACTGTGAATGAAATGGACTCCATTCCAAAGTCAGGGTATGATTAGTGTTCATGAAATTACTTCAATTTGATGTTAACCAACAGTGCTGTTTTCAGCATCTGCAATTTACCCTGAATTGCCTCCTGCTGCAGTTCATATGGAGCTACATGCTCTGGTAGCATATTTAAGTATGATTTTAAATAATTTTTTATTAGTCCTTGCTCCTACTACTATTGGAACTGTTTGGTTATATTTCTTCAACATTGTTCTCATTTCTGCTTGTAAATTATGGTATTTTAGTACATAAAGCACTATAATCCCTGGGTGTGACCGTGTCAGTTTTTTTTCTTAAACTACTGTATCTGGTTTTCTTGCATTCATTTTCTTAGCTCTTGGCATCGGGTGATCCCATGTGATCTGTACTTCATTATTATTGACAATGCTTTGTGCTTCATACTTCCAAAGCTTTTCAGCTACTTCTATATTGTAGTAGTTGCACAATCCCCAGTACAACAGTTTTGCCACATTATTTTACCTTTCTGTTTACAGGCTGTCCACCATAAGTGTATAACTCCCAGCAATGAGATGTGTAACTGTTTCCAGTTCTGTTTTGAAGAACCTGCATTTGTCTATTTCTCCCTCTTTTTCAATAGGCTCTGTAAACCAGTGTGCAGATTCCCACTGTCTTGAGCAACTGTTATTAGCTTTTCATCTTCTGGTTTAAATTCTCTTCTCTTTAAACTTGCCTGCATCAAATTTTAGTCATCATGAAGTTATTCTAGTTTTATATAATTGCATTTTTTGAGCCTATTTCTTCTATATGTCAGCTATTAATCTTCATGGTTTCAACATTTGAAACCATTTATTCCTACTCTGAAGGAGTGTTGTACTTGGAGCTTTACAAAAAATACAATATCAGTACCACTGATTGATACTAATAACATTTCTGGAATGTGTCTTATGGAGCTAAATGGCAGTTGATGACTCCATTAAAATTATTTTAACGTGTCATTGCATATAAACTGTATGTCTCAAAACTGAAAAAGTGAAACTGTATATTTATAAAGGCACTTGTTTGATGCACCCAAACTGTTACCACCTAAGTCTCCATTGTTTCAGTGAGACATTTGAAATAATATTACTGAACAACTGACTGAATCTAGCAAATACAACATTAATGTGGGTGTTAACTAGACTAGCTTGATTTCCCAAAGCACAAATATTGCTTAAAAACTGATAAGGCTATAGGAAACCATCAGCTAGGTGATAAATATGGGATGGTCAATAACATCATATTTGGCTCTAGCTAGGACAATTACCACTATATCTTTTGTGGGGGGGGGTGATTAGAATACTTTTTATTCCACATGAGGTGCAATTTTTTCCTTTAATTTTCTTTGATTTTAGAGGTATACAGTTATACTAATAGTTAATGCATAATATCTGATTAATTACAGAATTTATACTTCCTTCACCAGCCACCTCACCTTTATTCTGGGAGGAAAAAAAAAAGCAAAACTCATTAAGCAGCATTCCAACCTTCAAAATGTATATATCGCTTAAAAAAACACAATTTTTGTAAAGGAAAGACTGAATTATTTTCCAGTGATTGGTTCCATACCTCTAGTAAAAACATTTTAGTAACTGAATTGGCTAACGTAAGTTCTGTCATTTGTTAATAGTGTATTTATTTATTTATATTTGTTTACCAGGCTAGTGCACTGGTCAGTTTGACCAATTGCAGGCTCAGCCTGGGTGATATACAATACATTTCACAAACAAACAATAGAGACATAAGCAGTAACAGAATAGTTCAGACTAATTACAAGCACAGTGCAATGTACAATCAAGCAGCATATAATGTACAATATATACATTAGTTTCTAAAGTGGGTCAATCCTCAGTGAATCTTGAGAGAGTAAAGAGACTCAGAAAGGAGGTTGTTTAGGTCATATGTCCTGTGTTGAAGCAGGAGCATTTGGCTTGGATGTAGAAGTGCTTTTTGAGTTACATTCTGAATTGAGAATAAGTGCTCATTTCCTTAATGTCAGTGAGGGAGCTTGCCAAAGAGTAGGTGCCTCAGAGGAAAAAGCATGTGCAGTGCTGTGGAGTTTGTTTCTAGGGGTAACGAGAGTTGGTGTGACTTGTGAGTAATGTCTGTGGTTGTATGAGGAGGTTTTCTCATGAAGTCTAGCTCAAGTGGAGTAAATGTGTGGATTTGGAGTAGTTTGTAGAGTTGGATCCTAAAAATAGGTTAGATCTTTGTTTTATGGGTAGACATTTGGCTTTTCCTAGAATGATACAGTGATGCTCACCGAAAGCTATCTGTAATGAATTGGCAGATGTTGTTAGAGATAGTCTAGAATGTGGCAATGTTTTTTCTTGGAGGCAGAAGCAAAAATTGGGAGCCCATATTCAAGTTGAGAAAGGGGTACTCCTTTGTCAATGCCTGCTCTGGCTGGTTGGGATAGAAAAATGGAGATCTTTCTGGCCCAGAAGAGGAATGAGTTTATTTTGGCTCTCACTTTGTCTAAATGGAAATGGAAGTTTAGTGACTGGTCAAGCCATAGTCCTAGGTATTTGAAGATAGAGGTTGTCTCTATGGCATGGTTGTATAGGTCAAAGATAGTTAAGGAGTCAGGTGCTTGTTAAATACTCTGTGGAGTTCCAAAAAGCATAGTTTTGGTCTTGGTGGAGTTGAGAAGTAGTGTTTGGTTTATGAGCTATTGCTGGAGCTCATGTAAGTCTGACTGGACCTGGCACTGAATGTTGGTGTGATAGTGACCTGATCAGTAAATGGCCATGCCATCCGAATAGAGGATAAGTGGGAGATGGGGGAGAGCGCAAGGAAGTTTGTTAATGAATATGAAAAAGAAGAGGGGGACAAGAATGGATCCTTGTGGTACACATTTCGTAACAGGTGCAGATTCTGATTGGGAGGACCCTATTTTAACTCTGAAGTGTCTGTCAGTGAGGAAGTTTTTAAACCAGGGAGCAGCATCTGGACTGATACCAAATTCAGTTGGTTTGTTTTGGAGAAGACAGTGGTCAATGAGATCAAATGCCTTTCTAAGATCTGTAAATATAATACCTGGAAGGAGGACACTATCAGAGTTTAGCACAATGTCATCAGTTAGGGAACAAAGTGCTGTCATAGTACTTCATTCAGACCACATTCCATGTTGTTTGCAGGAGAGCAGGTAGCACTGCTGGATACAGAAAGACAGAGCTGGGTGCAGACTTTATTTTCAAGAGATTTACACAGAATATGGAGGGTAGATGTTGAACAGAAGTGAAAGGTATCTTTTGGACTAGTTTGCTTTGGGAAAGGTTTAATTAGAGCAGTTTTTCAAATATGTGGCATGATGTTTTGTGTGAGACATACATTATATATGTGAGAGAGAGGAAGACACAGATACTCTCTCCAGTGATATATGAACCAGGGCTTTATGTTGTCAGATCCAGGAGGGGTGTCAGTGGAAATATTTTCATGTAGGATAGAGACTTCTTTGGGATGTATGCATTTGAAGTGGAAGAGGGGGATGAAAGGGGTTGGGGTGTGCAATGTATTATCTGTGAGAGGTATGAAGTTTATTGATGGGAGATTGCTACATTCTTTAAGGAAATCCTATGGAGAAAGTTTAGCTATACCACATTGAAAGGTGTTTGTAGGTAGGGCATCATGATATTTTCTTCATGTAGGTAGGTTAACCTCTTTCAAAAAGTATTTGGGGGAATGTAAGAGGGTAATTTTTTTCTTTCTTTGGAGATTTCTTTTATGCCTCTTGATGGATTTCTTGGCTAGGTTGCACAAGACTATAAAGGCACTACTATTGTTAGTTGCGAGAGTATGTTTCCATTTTTGCTATGCTTCATCCCTTAGAGCTAAAAGATGTTTGAACTCAGTGGATAGCCATTCAGTTTTGGTGGATTTATAAAGCCTGTAGATAAATGGAAAGAAATTGTCTTGCAGGTGGAGCTGAAAATTAGTTAGGCTTACAATTGCTGCATTAGGGTCATGTAAGCAGAGTGTCTATAT
Organism: Protopterus annectens; assembly: GCF_019279795.1. Lineage (NCBI taxonomy): Eukaryota > Metazoa > Chordata > Ceratodontiformes > Protopteridae > Protopterus > Protopterus annectens. The sequence continues at coordinate 1,222,701,933 of NC_056739.1, forward strand.
TTGTGTTACTCTGGTGTCTGAATGCTTTTAATATTGGTGGTAGTTTTATAGGATGGTTGACAACTGTAAAGGTGACTGGGCAGTGGTAGCTTAGTGATGGTGGCAGAATGTTTATGTTGGAGATATAGTTTAGTATGTTTGTAATAATCAGGTCAAGTGTACAGTGTATGGAGGCTCTGAGGTTAGATCTTGTTGGTAATTGTATGAGCTGAAGGAGACCTAGGTCTGCTAGGAAGGTACCCATGTTAGATGAAAGAAGGTCAAGATAATTAAGATTGTACTCACCTAGAAAGATAATGTTATTATTTTTGGAACAGTTATTAAGGATGTTAGTGATAAGTGTCCGGAATTTATCTAGGGAAGCAATGGTGGTAGACAGGCTGTAGTGGTCAGTAGTGGTTTGCCTTTGTGAGCTAGAAATTTTAGGAGAATCCAGTCAAGGCTGAAGTCTGATGAGGAGTTTCCTTGGGCAATAACATTTGGGTTTAAGTTATTTCTGTACAAAATTATAGAGCCACCACCTGATTGTTTGTCTAGTCTAGCATCAGTGACATACTTGTAGGAGGTTAGAAACTGTTAGAAGTTGAGGGAGTCTTATTTGACCCAGGATTCAGTGACTGCTAGAATACATGGGTTGTGCTGGGAAAGAAAAGTGCTTATGTGGTCTAGCTTGTTTCTAATGCTATGTACATTGAGAAGGGCACAGGCCAGTATAGGAAGGGAGTAGTTCTGATGTTGAGAAAAGGGATTTTTTGGGTCTAGGTTGGGTTCAATGCCACTCTTAAGAAGGAATATAAAGATTATGGAGGCTAGTCTGAATGAGGTCTTTGGTGGTTTTATGTACAGAGAAAATGTTTCTGAGTCTTAGTAATCATACAGAAGAGTGATACTGACAGTGGTGAGCTGGGAAATAGGTTTGGTCCAATTACTTGTGGACTGTGGTGGTTCATAGGTTCATAGGTATTTTCTAGGCTAACAGCCAGAATGGACTTTTTAAGCCTAGCCATTCATCCCAAATCTCTGACAAGTTCTGATACCCTTGATAAGTGTAAGCATGGGCCTGGGAGATGAACCATTTACAGGTTACCTGTGTCCATTAGCAACATAGGTGAATTTCTGGTTTCCCATCTAATTGTCCAAGTTGCACTTGAATTGGGTTAGGGAGGAACTCTGCTTCACATGGATGGTGAGCCTGTTTCATAGACGGGGTAGTCTCTGGGGTACATACTTATCTCTCCAGCAGGTCCTATTTATATCACAGGCAAGGTTTAAGTCTTTAGAATGGGCAATTCTGGTGCTGTTTGTTTTGTGGGTATGCAGGAGGTCCATCAGAGTGGGGTCTGACAATGCCCTGTATGCCAGGCATAGATCTACCCTCAAAAGCCTGTAGGCGACAGAATAGAGGGATAGGGCCTTGAGGCAGTCTGCATAGGCCATTTTACTTATGCCCTGTATGCTTTTAGTGAGGAACCTCTGTGGACATTCCAACTGTTGGATATGCCTGCTTGGGTACATACCAAAGGGGCCATTGTACTCAGTGATAAGTCTGATGAATGCTGAATACAGTGTTACAAAGACTTCCTTGGACTTAAATGCCATACCTTTGTTTATAAGTTGTGCAACATAGAATGATTTCCTCACCACAGTAGACACATGATGGTCAATGGCTAGATTACTATCTACGTGTGTTCTTAAGTCCCTGACTACTGGGTCAGCTCTAAGGGGTGTGTTGTCAATATGATAGTTACCAGGGATGGATGACTTCCCAAAGGGTACTATTATGCATTTCTTAGGTTCATAGGTTCATGGGTTCATACTAGGCTATCTGCCCTAGGGCAGTTATAAGCCTAGCCCGATTCTGTATGGCTTACGCCACCCCTTGATTTGAGTATACTGTGCCCTTTTTTAAGGTTTAGTTTACTGTGCCTCTGTCTAATAGTGACACGGGAGTAATCCCTGGGACAAACCTATGATCCCCCATCCACTTATCGAGATTCTTCTTGAAGAGATTCAGTGAGGTGCTCTGTCTCACATAAACTGGAATTCTTTTCCAGAGCGAAGGGAACCTCTGGGTTATGAACCTGTCCCTCCAGCAAGTTCTATTTATTTCTGTGCTGAGGTTCAAGTCCCTTGAGCGTGTGGCTCTAAGGGATTTAGATTTACTGAGGTGGAGCATGTCTATTAATTCTGGATTTGACATAGCTTTGTATGTCAGGCATAGATCGCCTCGAAGTAGGCGGTATGCAACTGAGTAGAACTGGAGTTTTTTTAACCGAACAGTATATGGCATCTGTTTGAGACCCTTGATCCTCTTGGTAAGATACTTTTGGGGTCTTTCTAATTGCTGCAGGTGTTGGGTAAGGTACATCCCAAAAGGGGCATTGTATTCTATGATGGGCCTGATGAGGGATGAATAAAGGGGCACGATTACCTCTCTTGATCTAGATGTGAAACCCTTCGTAATGAGGTGGGCTATGTAGAAGGTCTTTCTAACCACTTTGGCAATGTGGTTTTCAAAGGAGAGATTGCTATCAACTTGGGTCCCCAGGTCCCTAATAACTTTCTCTGTACTTAATGGGTTTCCGCCTATGTGGTAATTTGTGGGCACATTGTTTTTGCCAAAGGGTATGACTATACATTTTTGGGCATTTAGCTTTAAACCATGGCACTGGCACCAGTTATCTGTCTCTGTGAGACCTTTTGAAGGATGTTTGTGTCAGCTGGAGAGTTGATTATGGCGCCCAGTTTGCAGTCGTCTGCGAACTTGGTGAGCCCTAGTCCTCCCACGTTTGACTGTACCTCGGAAAAGTATATACCGAACAAGAGTGGTCCCAGGACAGAACCCTGTGGGATGCCACTTGTGACCGGTTTTGAGTCTGACATGGCTCCAGCAACTCTCACTCTGTGGGTTCTGTCTTTGAGCCAGTTTGTGACCCATCTTGTGACATAGGGGTTTATATTTAAGCTGGATAGCTTATCTATGATGCCCGAGTGGGGTATTGTGTCAAATGCCAAGTGTCAAGGCCTTGGCATTTAATTTTAGTCCATGGCTCTGAAACCAGTTGTTTGTCTGTGTCATCCCCTCCTGGAGAACAATTGTGTCAGTGGGAGATTCAGTGATAGCTCCTAATTTGCAATCATCTGCAAATGTAGTCAGCCAGAGACCACTGACATTGGCCTTGACTTCTGAGAAGTAAATGCCAAAAAGGAGTGGCCCAAGGACTGAGCCCTGAGGGATTCCACTTGTGATGGCCTCTTTGTAGAGGTGGACTCTCCAATTCTAAATTCCTGGGTCCTATCTGTGAACCAGTTGGCTATCCACTGGGTGACATACATGTTTTTACCTAACCTCTTGAGTTTGTCAACAATGACAGAGTGGGGCATTGTGTCAAATGCCTTGGCCGGGTCAAGGTAGGTAGTGTGAATGATTTTCCCCTCATCCATTGCTTTGGTGACCTTCTCAAAGAAGTCCACCAGGTTGAGTAGGCATGCTCTATCCTTGACGAAACCAAAGTGGGTTGGGTCCAGTGTCTGGATGTTTACTATATCTCTGTTGATCATCTCCATGATAATTATTTCCATGGCTTTACATATAAGACTAGTGAGACTTATGGGTCTGTAGTTTCCAGGATCTGTAGATGCCCCACCTTTGTGCAGAGAGATGACTGTTGCCTTTTTACATTCATGAGACATGAAGCCTCTTTGGAGACTACAGTTAAACAGTAATTCCAGAAGCACTGCTAGGTCATGTTTCATGCTATTTAGAAGACATCCTGGGATATTGTCTGGGCCCATTGATGCAGTATTTTTGGTCTTAGAAAGAGCATTAAGTTCCTGTTCCCTAGTGATAGTAGGGGGAGTTATATTTGATAATATTTCCTGAGGGAAGGTTGAGGGAGTGGAATAAAGTTGGAGCTGATTTGTTGGATAGGAAGTTATGGAAGTAGGGATAATATATAGTGATATGATGATTGGTTTTATAAATGTTTTACAAAGATGTTTACCATTGGTTGTAGGGAGTGAGGGAGGTGAAGAGGAAAGAAGGAAGAGTTAGAACTGGGCAATTTGTGGAAAGAAGAACATATTACTGATTGGATGTGTTTTGTGTTTGTACAGGAAGTTGTAAGTGGATGTTCAGTAATATTGTAGTACTGACTATGAGGGTAGTGAGATAACAGGGTAATGAGGTTTTATGGTGGTGTCTTTTTAAGAGGTGTGTCTTGAGGTTATTACAGGGGTTGGAGATTGGGGTGGCTGTTTTATTGGGGGTTGGAGGGGAGCAAGGATGTTAGCAGAAGAGGTTGCTATGCAGCAAGAACTGTAATTTGTGAATACCAAGTGGTTAGCACTGTGCCTGCTACAGATGTGTAAACTTTGTGAATTAAAAACTAGAAACTGTTTGCATTCAGATATCTTATTTAAATTATGCCATGGTTGTAGATGTTGCAGCACTGAAGAAAGTATAGGTAATTCTAGCAAAAACTGATATTTCCTAGTATAAGGATGCGTCTGAAGTATATATAAACAAAATGTGACCTGTAAGGCTTACCCCATTCACAGTACAATAACTTACTCAATTCTGAATCCAGACATTGAATCATTATTTAGTCAACCATAAAAAAAAACACACAAAACAGCAACCACAAATGAACCAGTAGATCCAGAAAATTGAGAAAAGATTTATTTCAATACAAACTCTAGGGCCTCAGCTATACAGCCTTCAAGGAGTAAGCAATCCCTTAAATACTGTGATGATATGGGCTAGTGCCAGCATAGCCAGTTTGAATCCTGTAAAAAATTATATGTCCTTTGAATATCAACCTGATTTATACAAGATGCTTGTGTTACAAATGTATTAGAACTGTATGACATTTGAATAGCAAACTGATTTGCAAAAACGCTTATGTTACAAATGTATTAGAACTGTATGGCATTTGAATATCAAACATATTTGTTCAGATGCTTATGTTACAAATGTATTAGAACTGTATGGCATTTGAAAATCAAAATGTGTTTCTAAAGTTGCTAGCATTAAAAAAATGTATCAACAGTGGGTCCTGCTGGACAGAGAATGAATATACATGCAAGACTGTATGTGTATATGTTAGCAAAGGATGCTGGAAGAGAAAGGGTTAAACAGCTAGCTTATTTCTTACTTTAAGAGAAATAATGTTAATTAGACCATCTGTTGGGCCATGGAAGTGCTTATCTCACAGCTCTGAATAGGACCAGAGATGGCATGTCTGGAAGAAGCCTTTGTTCATTAGCTCAGTAAAAAGAGGGGAAGACCCAGGCACTGCCATAAACATTAGCAAAACATTAGATATGCATCTTATCGCATCTATACTAACATCCTGTCTCAGGGTTCAAAGGAGAAGAGTTTGAAAACCTAGAGCCAGGTGACCAGATGAGGTCATTCTGCCAGCCATCTTGGAAATTTTAGATATTACAAAGAGAAATCTCTGTTTTGAGTATTCTGTCTTGGGCCTGATGACAAGAAGGACCATTCACCACATCACCTGCCTTGCTCTATTAAGTAAGTTTGGACTAGTAGTACTTCTAGATTCAGTCAGGAAAATATAGTGAAGCTTAGTTTAGATATTTTTTTTCTTTATTTGTCTGAGTCTATCCATCAATGTTATTTTCAATATTTCCTGTGGTTTACTGTAAATATATATTCAGTATTTTCATGCTCTTTTATTATTTATTATTAAATATATTTACAACTTTTATTATGGATGGTCATTTTAGAAAGTATGTAACCTTTGAGAGGGCTTATATTTATTTGCTGACACTGTGCGGGCCACTCCTGAAGGCCTAGCTGTTTTGGCCAACTACTACCATTTGTATTAGTATTAATATTACAAAGTATAATTGGACACCCTTTCTTAAGGGCCTTAGGGTAGCTGATTGTGGAGTGTCTGGTGGCAGTGATAGCTACTTTATACTCTGAGTAGAAGGGGGCACAATGGGTAAATCTGTGCCAGCCTTTCCCAAGAGTGTGTGTGTGTGTGTGTGTGTGTGTGTGTGTGTGTGTGTGTGTGTGTGTGTGTGTGTGTGTGTGTGTGTGTGTGTGTGTGTGTGTCATGTACTTGGAGCAGGGACACAAAGCACTGGTTTCACAGAGAGGGTGTTAGAGGACTTGGCTTGGACACTTGGCTGAGGACCTAACCCTACAGCTGTACCAGTGGGGAATCTTATTGGGGACCTGGAGAGAGACAGATAGAGAGCTCTAGACCTTGAATTGAGTGTTCTCTATGTGCTTTTAAGGGAAATTGTACTTGGTGCAGAGAGCTGCATCTGGAAATACTGAGTGTATCCATTTGCATTCCAAGTGAACATCCCTCTCCAGCATCAGTGGTGAGGATTCAGGCTCCTTGATTATTGGCCCAATGTGGAAACATCACAAATACCACACAAATACCATGACACAAACAAGTAAATGAGCACCTAAATCAATTATGTAATTAAATCAAATTAAAAATCTCCAACTACATTCAGTTTTCAGGCCATAAGGAGACAAAGTTCCATATTTTAAAACAAAAGTTGATTCTTTATATAAAAGTTTATTTTTTATATCTGCATTATCATAACCATTGGAAAATACTTGTTCCAAAACTGTCCCCTGTAACCCCCCCCAATCATTATTGTGCTGTAATTTAAAATGTTGTGCAATCAGGTGATCCAATTTGCCTTTTTAATGTCTCTAACATGTTCCTGAAGCCTTACCTTGAATATTCTATTACTTTCACTTATGTAAAATAAATTATCAGAGGCATTTCAGCACATATATAATACCTTCTGTGTTGCAACTATACTTCTTATATGATTCAAACCTTACCCTATTAATTGTCAGAAAGGACTCCTCAATAAACTTACAACTAGAACAGTTACCACACGAAAATGCCCCAACACAATTCGATTCCTTAGAGGGAGAAAATACTGGAAGAGAAAATCCACTATGTACCAGCATATCTTTGAAATTTCTCCCCCATTTGTAAGAAATAAAAGAGACACTTTACAAAACATTTGAAAAATCCTTACACTTTAATAAAAAATCCAATAAAATTTAACTATATTAACCAACTGTACACTAAAAATACTATATGTGGTATCCATAGCAACTTTTTTGTGATTATTCTTAAGGCCAGTATCAAAATGTCAATACCTATCACTTATTGGATCTACCAAATTTGTAAAGCATCTCTCCAATAGTCCCGTATCATAACCCCTGTTAGAAAACATATGAATGGTTCTTTGTAACTCATCCTGAAAATCCAACTCATTATTACATAGCCTACATAATTGCAAGAATTCACCATGAGGTAAAGCAGATAACAAGTGAGGAGGATGGCAACTATTGCCCTGGAGAAGCTGACCTCCATCTTCAAATTTTGTATGTACTTTAGTTCTAATAATGCCATTATCGTTGCCTTCTAGTTGGAAATCCAGGAATGCTATCTTCTTCCCAACCTGGAGTCCATTAAAAGTTAGACCAAATCTATTATTTTTTTAAATTCTGCACAAACTCCAAGATTAACTCATTGCCCCTCAACAAATGAGCACTAAATCATCAATATATCTATAATAGCGGATCACATACTTCCTAAAAATCTCATGAATATATAAATATTTTGATTCAAATAAGCCCATTAACAAGTTAGCATATATGGGGGCAAATTGTGCTCCCATTGTAGTCCCCTGTAATTGGTGATATATTTTTTTATTAAATTAAAAATAAATTTATTGGACTCTTTAATCTTTAATGGACTCCAGGTTGAGAAGAAGATAGTATTCCTGGATGTCAACAGGAAAGAAATGACCCTTCCAAATGAAAACAAAAAACAGAAAAACAAAGAAAAAAAACTAAAGTACATTAAACAAACTGAAAAGGCAATTAAGCCTCCAACAGAAAAGATCTTCAACTAATACCACATCAATGGAATTAAAAAAGTACATCATCCAAGCCTAAATGAATATACTGAACATATTAGTCTATAAAGTTCTTTAAAATTAAGGCCACTGAAATATGTAACCTAGTTTATGGTATATATTTTGTTTTCATTTATTTTAGCATTTGGCATGAATGCTGCATGTTTCAGTATGAAAAAATAGTTATATTTTGGTTTCAGTTCATTAGCTCAATTTTTTAAACTAATGTATGTATAAAGTGGTTTTACTGCATGAGTGTTTTAAAATTAAAGGAACTGAATATTATCTTTAGAAGGCTGAAATGTGATTCTTTAGTAATTCATTTATAGGCTTGCTATTCTAAAGGTGTCTCTTTTTGATGAAGTATTCTTATAAGCTGAAACCAACATGTTTAATTTTCTTTTTTTAAACAAGAAACATCTTTATTAAATTATCACATATGACATATGCAATCTCACATTGATATAAATGAAAATAAACCATCTCAACACAATTTCAGTTATAAACATCACACATTACAAGTCATGCTGACACAACTGCACCTGCAAACATTATATAATACTCTTAATATATCCAATCATTGTCAGCCAAATATTACATAGCTCATTCAAGTCCTACCTTGTTTTAAACCTTGTTCCTCCTCACTCTTCCTCTGCATGTATTGATCCCACAATTCCCATTTTTCCTATGTAATTTGCTCCTACCCATTTCTAAATATCCCAATTTCAGTTGTTTTATCTCTGTTACTATCTTCACTACTTCTAGTAAACCTGGTTTAGACTTTGATTTCCATTTTCTAGTAAATGCTTTTTGGGCAGCCATCATAATTAACCTTAGCAAGGCCTTACTATATCTAGGCAATTCCAAGTTTGCATCATAGCTCAAAAAATAATTTCCTTACATCAATCTGCTCACACAATACCTCTGACAGAGCAGTCTACAGAGAATCTTTAAAGTCTGCCAACTCCCAGAAAATATGTTCTCAGTTACCTCTTTCTTCCCCATCATACCTCCAACATTTGTTTTCTATTTGAGGAAAAATTATTTGGAGTCTATTTGGGATATACAAATACTTATGTAAACACTTCCAAGCAAAGATCATAAATCTTCTAGACTTCGTTGTATATTTGGGAGCCATACATATATTCCCCATTGTTTTTTTTATGAATTGTTTATCCAGTCTTTTTCCCCAATCCTTTCTAACATCCACTGATTGATTCTTATGGATATTGTGCAAAATTTTATATGCTGTACTAATTATTCCTTTCTTAATGGCAACTTCTGTTCTAGATTCTACTAAAAACTCTACTAGTGTTTGTCTTTCATTTACGACCCCCTGTTTCTTTCTCTTTACTTATACACTGATATCAATCCCTGATAAGGAAGGCAATCTCTAACCTGCAGTCCAAATAAGTTCTTGGTGTCTTCCCATTCTATTACTTTACCCTTTCTAGTTATTTTCCTCCAATATGTTGGCTCTTTTGCCAGATTTCTCCAATAAATTCCAGCCCCCTCTTGTCTGTTGTCTGTATCCCTAATTGCAGTCATCCCTATCAGTAGAATCTCCTTTCTCCATTCCCATGTTGGCTTAGTTCTTAGAATACTTTCTGCTACTTTATGAATATAATATTCTGCATTATTATTGTTATTCTCTTTAAAGGTCTGCATCAAAAATCTCATTCTCTCCTTGTTTTTTGAGCCCCCCCCCCCGTTTCATCAGCATCTCTTTCCATTCTGAATTATAGTTTACTGCATGTGCTATATATAGGAGCCTTAACTGTGTTGTTCTGAAATCCCAATCCGCCTTGTTCTATTGGAAGAATAAACTAATCCCACTTGACTTTTGCTGTCTTCCCTTCCCAGATAAAATCCTTCAGCCCTTTATTAATTGCTGTCCACAACTTCTCTGTTAGAAAGTATGCCTGACCTGTGTATAAGACTAAAGGGACTAAAACCATTTCAAATGCTTGTATCTTACAATCGATATCCATTTAGCAGAGCTTCCATTTTTTCAGTTTTTGTATTTTCTTTTGTTTAGTCTCGTCCCACATATTCTTAGCTGCCAGACTGTAATCATTTTTAATCCATATTCCTAAATACTTCATTTTATCATGTTCCCATAAATATGAATATTGCTCAATTCATGTGTGGGTACATAATTTACCACCATTGCCTTTGTTTTAGCTGCATTAATTTTGCATCCCGAAAAGATTTGAAACTATCACAATATGTTCCACAACACTGTTTGTTAATAAAAGTATTTGACTTGCATTCAAGGTTTTTTTCTTGTTAGTTTGATACATTTACCAGATTTACTTCCATTGCATATGAGAATCATTCCAGCTAATGTCCTTAAATCTATGTGAGTTAACTCTTTAATTAAAATAAGAAACCTGTCACAATATAGGATACTAAGAATCTGGTTTCTTTGCCTTCATTTACATGAATCTTCCATTTTGCTTTTGGACCTGTAGTTTTCTGTGATCAGGTAAATGCTTACATTGTCAATAACCAGTGAATTACAATTTCACCATTCTTGTCTCTACAGATAAGCATTCATTTATCTAACTACAGTACTACTATTATGCTGTTTGTGTAAATGCTTCCATATTGTAATACTGTATACAATTAATTATGCAATATAGCCTTTTTATTCTCTTTATTATTTATTTATTTGACATTTGTTTACCGGGGTGGTCCGACTGGGTCTACAGAACCCATTTTCAGCAGAGGCTCGGGGGAGAAAGGCTTCACATACAGTACACTACAAATACATTATATTATACTTATACGTGGATTCACAGTGGGAGGCCTCTTTCAGCCCTCTGAAGGTACAGGGTCTTTGGTCCGCTTTAACAAAAAAAAGATCACATCAGTGTCATAAAGGTAAGAGCTGTTTTGCTGGATCTTCAGGCCTTTCATTTTTTTTCTTCCAGGGACTCTCAAGACTAGCCTCTTTTTCCTGACAAACCAGGTGCTGTCTGACTGTCCTGTTCTTCCCAGTCAAATTCCTCTTTCTCTGCATTTTTTCCTGTCTCTTCCTATTTGAGTAAAAAATCACCCATGACTCCTGGGTTCTTTCCATAATTTGCCAGGGTTATTACATGGTTTGGAAATCCCCACCCCTCTTTTTGGGCATTTCTCATCCTCCTCAGGAACAGCTGCCCCTTTTTTCAGAGGTGCTTCAGGGCCCTGAAGCACCTCTGAAAAAAGGGACAGTTGTTCCTGAGGAGGATGAGGAATGTCCAAAAAGGAGGGGGGTATCCAAAACATGTAATAACCCTGGCAAATTATTGAAAGAACACAGGCGTCCTGATAAATAATATTTATGGTGTTTTTGCTGCTAGGCCTCCGCTGAAAAACTGTTTTCAGTCCAGTGAGATCATCCCTTGATAACAAATTAAAATAAATAAATACATACATATGTGTATACATACATACATAAATACTTGTTTCTGATCTGCAAAATAAATGCTAATTTTCAGTTTGCAACTATGCTTTTAATAAGGTGGATGCAATATTTAACACTTCCTTTGTAAGGAAAACTGCATGCAAACAGCCAGATGGTAACTGAAGAAAATGTTGGTAAAGTGCTGTTGTCTTGTGCCAGTTAACACCTTTTAATTCGACCTATTGCTTGCTTAAGCAGCTACTGTCCTTGGAACACAGCACTGATATCGTGTGGTGTGAATGTCTATACATAAGATGTTTGTTTCATGGAATGTAATTCAGTTTTAAAAGTTAACTAATTTCATTGCTAGATCAAAGAATATGCATATCTTTTAACAGCTTGATTTTGTCATCCAAGATACATGGTGTTAGCAGTTTCACAAGCTGCATCTGTTGAGGCTGGGCTTTGATTCCCTCTCATATGAAGTAACTTACTTGAGGAGAAACTCAAACATGCAAATTAGTACTGAGACAAATTAGAATGTACTTTTACACTTGACAGTATATGTAGAAGTTTAAGATTTGTTTATAGCTTATATTATGGCTTAATGTCTGGAAAAAAAACATTAATAATAACACATTAATGGGAATAGACTTTTCAAAACTACTAGAATCATGATTTATGATTCATTTCCTTTGGCACCATTTGAACTGAATTAATTATTCTGTGGTCTAGATAAGTAAATCAGAATTCATATGCTACTTTGTTAAATCATTTTAATGTCTTTCATTTCACATTGCCCTAGCAAGTGTGTGATCTTTGCTTGGTCAAGAAACATTAATAATAATGATGTATGCAATGTAACATAGATGTAAAAGATAAAATATCATAAATGACAGTTCTGCGCATTCTCAAAGTGTCTAACAAAGTGCTGTTTGCAGTCATTTCTAATATATTTAAAATAGTATATCACTCACAAGTTATCATCTATGTTAAACATTTTTTTATCATTCTTGATAGAAATAAGATATCCGTTTCTACACACACACACACACACACACACACACACACACACACATATATATATATATATATATATATATATATATATATATATATATATATATATAGATTCACTTTTTAATCTCAAAATACTAAAAGGTCAAATTTCAGTATCTCTAGACCATAAAGTCGAATCCGCAAAACACCGACAACCCAAAATCACAAAACTTTAAATCGCAAACACAAAGCATACACCACACATACACCACAATACCCACACTACAAAAAAACCCATACACACAAACATAACACCACACATCTACAAACCTACACTACATATAAGCAGGGGAGCAAGTCCCACTGCACCCCCATACACCCCCCTACTTATATATACTAACTCCGAGATTGCACAAACAGAAAAAGACAGTAAACTCACACCAAGACATTCTACAGTCCCTCGCGCACACACGCACGCACACACAGGTACACACAAGCACACACACACACACACACACACACACACACACACACACACACACACACACACACACACACACACACATCACACATATACAAACACCACCACATCCAACACTTAAACACTCATACTTTTACCTGCCAACCCTAACCCACACGTACAACTTACAAACACACTCACATACACTCAAACACCTACCCAAAACCCATATAAAACATTCACTTACCTTAAATTCCACCTAAATCCACTCAGTACACCGGCCACCATCCACACACTACACTACACGTCACATAACTTAAAGCCATAACTGAGAATTCGACTTAATCGGACTCTCGATTATGCACTTTCGCTATTTTGAAGACTTGACTTTATGGTCTTGAGATACTGAAATTCAACCTTTCAGTATTTTGAGATTATACACTGAATCCATAAATATATATATATATATATACATATATATATATATATATATATATATATATATATATATACATATATATATATATATATATATATATATATATATATATGTGTGTGTGTGTGTGTGTGAGTGTGTGTGTGTGTGTGTGTGTGTGTGTGTGTGTGCGTGTGTGCGCGCGCGCGTGTGTGTGTGCGTGTGTGCGCGCGCGCGCGTGTGTGTGTGTGTGTGTGCAAAATGCAACAAACTACTATAAACTAATCTTATGTTTACTTAGTCTCCACCAGACTCAGGCTGGAATTTAAAAACGGTTTCTGCAACACTGTAGCCAATTCTGCATGAAGAACAGTCATACAGAGTCAGTTCAGAGACACATTGTGTGCAGTTGTGTAAAGCCAAGAAATGCTGAAGCTGGCATAATATGCAAATTGAAGTATAATGAGTTGGAAATGAGCAACAGTATTGCAATGAGGGCAATGGCAGATACAAAGTAGGATAAACAATATGTGAAGTGATACCAAAATGTGTATATATCTGACAGAGTGATGTTACCACCAGAGCTGCAGACTGCAAGTAAAATCTAGAAGCTATGGGATACAGACTGAGAAAACATTAGTTGGTAGCTGTTGCAAGAGGTTGTTGAAGTTGTCAGTAGTCACAGAGATGTTAGCTGTTACCCTTGATAGCACTGAGTGTTACATCTGTACCTAACATATCATGCCCTCCATATCACAGAAATACTTTACCACTTGTGAATGGAAGCACCATGCAGGAGTTAGTCAAGATATGTCATTCTTAAATGTAGTCCCATGGGATGTGTCGCTCGTCTCATACATTCAAATGAGACGCTGAGGCACTTTGATGGGTTCAAGTTGTTTATTGTACATAAACACATAAGGAGCTGTAGGTGGGATATATATTTAAGCTAACTGACTGACTCATTACTTCAAACACACTCATGTGCATCTCCATTCATGCCTGCATTCACTCTGGCTGACTGTACAAAATGGCACTGATCTTGCACGTGCTCAGTAACTTATATGCATGTGCTATTTAGCTACAGTGCCTGACTAGGTACAATATACACAATGATCTACATCCTCCCTCTTTGATTTGTTCAACATGCAATAGGAGAACAAAACATTTTACAAGCTAGACATTTAGCAACTAATGAATTCAAGTCCAAGTCACTGTGTATTTTGGAATGGGTCTAGAAATTCTACCCAATCTAGTCATCTAAAAACTTTGACTGGGATTAGCAACAGGGACACTCTCTGGGCAGTCTTTTACAACTGGAATCTTAGGGGTGACATCAGGATTACTTGAAGAAAGTACACTGTCTTCTGGAATTTGAACAAGTGTAGAGTCGCTCTGAGAAACAGAATCTCTGGCACAAGCAATCTGCTGCATCACTGGTTCGGAAACTGGTGATATGTGTCTTCGATTCCTTCTGAAATCCATTCCATCAGATTGTACAATGTACGATCTTGGTTCTTCACAAATACCTTTGACAATTCCCACTCAGTCATATCCTTTAGATGTCTGCATTCTCATGATCTCTTCTTGTCTTAATGGTCTAAGAGGTTTGCTGGATTTATCATAGTACAACTTTTGTGAATGGCAATTTTTCAAAAGTTGAGTCTTGACCACTCTGTTATTCTTTGCATTTGGAATCAATAATTGTTTACTAATCACAAGAGTTGCTCAAGTCTGTCTGCACATTAGTCTTTGAGCAAGTAAACCAAGCAAGTTACCTCAAGGAATGTTTCTGAGATTAAGTAGGTTAAGAAAAACACTGGTACCATCTCTTCTGGATTTCTCCAACAAACATTTCACACTTTGAACTGCACGCTCAGCTAATCCATTTGACTGTGGATACTCAGGTCTACTAGCAACAGGGACAAATTCCCAAGACTTAGCAAAATTCTTGAACTGCTGACTTGCAAACTTTTCACCATTGTCAGAAATGACTTTGCGCAGAATACAATGAACAGAAAAATGTGTCTTCAGTTTCATAATGACAGTGCTGGATGTTTAGTTAGGAAGAAGGTCAATTTCAAACCAATTCAAATAAGAGTCTACTAACACTAAGCAATGCTGACCATTCCATTTGAAAATATCAGTAGCAACTGTCGACCATGGTAGTTCAGAAATCTAGTTTAGTTGAACTGGTTCTTTTTGTTGGTGCAATTTAGTACTATTGCAAATGGAACATGCTAGAGTTTCATGATGATTCTCTCTTCCATCGTGAGCTCATCTCTCTAAGGAAAATACTTCTGTATGTCAAGTGGTAGACTGGTTTGATGTGCTGGCCATCCTTGACTGATAAAATGTTTCAGCTTCTGGAGAATTAGGTCTGAAGATGTGTGATTTCTAAGTTCATCAAGACATGATGATGAAAAATGTTTGACTTCCATGACTTCAAAGTCTGCTGTCTCATTATCATGCGCTTCTGTTGTTTGTCTGGGTGCTCTCAACAGAGCATCAGCAAGGTATAGATACTTGCCTTTCGTATAGACAATACTGAAATTGTACTTTTGCAATTTTAACATCATGTGTTGTAGGCATGCTGGGCTGTATGTACTGGCTTTTTCAGAATTGTCACTAGAGGTTGGTGATCACTCTCTGTCTAAGAGGTTTGCCATAAATACAGTCATTGAAATTCAAACATGGAAACACTACTGCCAAAAGCTCTTTTTCAATTTGTGGATACTGCATTTCAGTTTGGGTTAAAGTTCTGGATGTATAGGCTACTGGTATGCCTTCTTGAAGACATGCTGCTCCAAGACCATACTTTGAAGCATCACATGAAAGAGTTAGTGAAATAGTATCTCAATGTGGGTGGACTGGCAATTTTTTGTTTTAGAATGTCAAATGCTTTTTGTTGTTGTTCCAACCAGGACCAGTTTAAATTTTTGCATGTCAATTCACATAGTGGTGCTAAAAGCTCAATCAGGTTTGGGATGAACTGTCCTAAAGAGTTGACCATTCCAAGAAAATGCTGTAAAGATGTGACATTTTCTGGAATTGACATCTCAAGAATTGCTGCTTGCTTATATGGATCTATTTGTAAGCCAAAACTGGCAAACAAATGACCCATATAACTAACTTCTATCAGTTTGAATTTACATTTCTGAGGATTCAGTTTAAGATTTACTTCACAAGCATGGTCTAGAATTTTCTTGAGGTTTCTATCATGTTCAGGTTCGCCATTGCCTCCTACAATAATGTTGCCTAGTATGATAGCATATGGATAACCTGAAAAAATTAGTTCCATTGCACATTGAAATACTTCACTGGCAGAATTTATCCCAAATGGCATTCTCACAAATCTGTATCTACCAAATGGTAGATAGTGAAAGTGGTTAACAATGAAGATTTGTGATCCAGTGAAATGTGCCAAAAAGAACTTTTTGCATCGAACATTGAAAAAACATTGGCATTAGGCATGACAGCGGCAACCTTACTGTGCGCATCAAATGACAAGTATGTTTAAATCTCTCAGATCAATACATATTCGAATATCATCTGAGCTTTTTTATGAGCTATGACCATAGAAGATACCCATTCAGTCAGTTCTTTTACTGGAGTTATTACACCTAAATTCTCCATTTTGTCAAGCTCTGCAATGCTACCAGAACCTTCCTTGCTGGTCTGACAACTGGGTTTATTTCATCATTTAACTTCATGGGATATGTGACTGGAAGTTTGCCAAGCTCATCTGTGAAAAAATCAGCATATTCACTAAAAATAATCTGCGTAAAACTATCATCGTTGTTCAGACTTAGATGGTAGACTTCTTTATTAAATGAAATCAGTACCATTCTCAAACTGTCTTTGAGGCCTAACAATGACTGCAAGTGTCTTTTGACTATGTAAAACTGAAAGTCATAGCTGTTCCCAGCAGAATGGCATGTGAGAACTACTGCACCATCAGTCTGAATCTCTTCACCACCATAAGCAACTAGTTTTGTACACTTTGGTGAATCAAGTTTCTCACCAGCTTTTACTTTGGCAAACATTTGTGCTGATATAACATTGCAGTTGGATCCAGTGTCTACTTTACGCTCTACAAGTTTCCCATTAATCCAAATAGTAGAAAGTATTTCACTCTTTGTTGCCAACTGATAATCTACTCTGTTAATTGTTTTATTAATCACAGAGACACCATCAGCATAGAAAGTTTGCTCATGGCTGTCTTTCTTATCTACTTACTTCTTTGGATGCTCTCTTTTAATAAACATATGTGCCACTTTAGACTTGCAGAGTCTTTTGAAATGATTTGACTTTTACATTTATGGCACTGATGGCACTGCTGACCAAAAGCTAAGCATTTCTCTTATTTAGATTCATGACTGCCACCACAGTTACAACAGTTAGCAATAAGGTTTGCTGGCACACCCTTCAGTTTATACTTCTTTTTCCACCTAACCTCATCTTGCACACTATCAACATTCACACTGGCAGACACTGCATGCATATTTGTCTCATTCATAAGTATGTTTGTATGCTTTTCTGTAAGCTCATATAGTTCACAAATCTCAATGGCTTTGCTCAATGTTAAATCACTATCGCAAAGCAAAATATTTCTCACAGCATCATTATTAACACTACACACAAGCCTGTCTTTTATCAACTCTCAGATCACTAAATCTGCATATTTTTGCTTTATTTCTCAAGTCAGTAATATATGCTGTTATAGCTTTACCAGGCTTTTGATTTCCTGTGTAAAACATGTGCCTTTCAGTTGTAATATTTGTTTGAGGGTTACACGTTTCTCTAAATTTATGTTTTAAGCACTCAGAGTCTTCCCGCATTTCAATATGGTGGCTCACCCCCTCTCCTGCATACATGGTAGATGCATACACAAATGAACGTTCCCTCTCAATGGCTTCTGAGCCAGCTAAATTAAAAAGTATGAATACCTTTGTATGTGTGTCTTTATCAGAAAATGGAGCCTGTATGAAAATCATATTCTTGCTCAAACACTTGCCAATTTTCAGCAATGTTGTTATCAAACACCAGTGGTCCAGGTCTACGAAATCTCTCTGCCATAATAACAAAATGCACTTAAATATAAGTATAGACCAGGTACTTGTAATTATGTTACAGGTGAGCGTAACAATCTCTCTGAAAAGGATTCACTTTAACACTGCAAACTCTGCGAGCACTCCAGACACTCAGAAAAGGTTCAATAATGCAAAAAAGTAGTACATTGCAAAAAATTCATTCATTTTTAGCCTTTTCATACATTTTAACACTTCGGAAATTATTTTTAACATTTTGTATTTATTTTGAATACTTTTATCAGTGTGTCACAATTTCAGACATTTTGTTTATCTCACTAATTATTTTGAACGTTTTGAATGCTCTGCCACACATTCGGCGACTGAAAAATCATTTAAACATGTTTAAGTACCTTTGAATAACCACTGATCTGTTTGCAAGTTGGCTTCTTTATAATCATCCACTTCTAACTGCGTGCCTCATGGTTTGCGAGCTGCTTTAACTTCGGATCCCACTTCTGGCACCATGTCGCTTGTCTCATGCATTCAAATGAGAGGGTTCCTATTAGCAGAGCGAAAGACCGTAATCACGAATACGGAAAGAGCGACATGTATTGTGCGAAATACGGAAACGCCGAACATCCAAAACAGCAAAAATGGAAATGTCGAAGTGCAATGGTTGGCCCATCTGCGGTATAGCTCAACAAGGTAAGTGTGCGATAGATAGGAATTTAGGGTTACAATGTGGGTTAGGGTAAGTTAATAGATAGGTAATATATGTAAGATTTATTGTAGTGTTAGAAGTAGGGTTTTATTTAGCTGTATGTATGTGTATTATTTATTTGTATTGGGTGTATGTCTGTAGGGGAAGTGTGCAGTAGCTACGGACCATAGGGTTAGGGAGGGGTTAAGGATAGTGCATAGATAGTTGTGTATGTGGGGTTTAGTGTAGTGTTGGAAGTAGGGTTTTGTTATATGTATGTGTATTTATTTTTTTGGGTGTATGTCTCTAGGGGACTTGTGTGGTAGTTACGGACCTTAGGGTTAGGGAGGGGTAAGGATAGTGCATAGTTATTTGTATTTGTGGGGTTTAGTGTAGGGCTTGAAGTAGGGTTTTGGTGCTTTACTTTAGGTTAGAAGTAGGATTTGGTTAGTGTATATATGTGGTTTATTTATTTTGTTTGGGCAGGTAGTATGTAGCAGGTGGTGGGGTTGGCCGACTATGACAGTTCATTATTTTATTTTTCGCTGTTTAGTGTATTCGGGATTTTTGCAGTTCGTGTTATAGGTGTCGATGTTTAGGTATTCGGTTAAAGGGTTTTTCGATTTGCTAATATAGACCCCAAATGAGATGTTGAGGCACTGTGATATGTTCAGGTTGTTTACTGTACATAAATACACCAGGGGCTGTAGATGGAACATATATTTAAGCTAACTGACTGACTCATTACTTCAAACACACTCGCGTGTGGATCTCCATTCAAGCCTGCATTCACTCTTGCTGACTATACAAAATGGCACTAATCTTGTACGTGCTCAGTAATGTATATGCACATGCTATCCAGCTACAGTGGTTGACTAGGTACAATACATACAATGATCTACAGGATTCATGGAGTATCTCTTCCTGCAGACACCAAGGTATGTGTGGCTTTCAGAATATTAGCTAAAGGGATCTTTCACTAACCAATGACGGACATAGTGAGAGTATCCCAAGCATCTGTCTCAAGGATATTCCACTAATGCCTCAATGCCATACTACAGCATGAGGAGGGATACAATACCATGCAAGCATTTTATGACACTCCCTGGGCAGATATGTCAGAATCATCCTGCACATAGGTGGCATCCTGGGACTGGAGTGTGGGTTGCACAGGAGCAGTGTCCATGGAAGGAAGTGAAGATGTGGCCATCACATTCACAAGTCTATCACTGTAACTTCCAGCTGTGCACAGATTTGGCTACTATCATCATCACTGGAGCCAGACAGTTCCCCAATGTCAGGCAGGTCTGTATAAACAGTGGAGGACACTGATAACATAGCACCAAAAAATACTGAATGTAAGGATGAACCCTTCACCAACACCTTTGGTCAAGTGAAAGCAAATATATATAACAGAGTACTACAGAAAAGTAATGTTTAACATACCTTGGGCAGATGACCTTTGGACATGCACTCCCAATACTCCTGGAAAAACAAAGAAGCCATACCTGTCAGTTCTGTGACCATCAACTGGGCAGGTCATGCAGATAGTACCACATGTTTAGACATACTCACCTAGGGCATCACCAATGGATACCTCTGGTGCCATGTACAACTCAGCATTGATGTCTACCAATCCACCGTGAATATCACAACTATCTGGACCCTCCCCCCAGATAGAGATGACACTAATTCCTCAATGACTATCATAGCTGGTTCGGTCAGTGAACCACCTCCTATGGCCCTTTTCTGTTGTGCCAGGTGGGATGCCTTAATGCATGGTGTGGCAGGCATGTTAGTGACCATTTTTCAGACTTGGACATAGTTTCCAGTTTTGTCCAGTGATAATACTGATGTCCTTTATAACCTCCCACTTTTTATGCCCATATGGAAGACCAAGTCAGAGTATCTTCTGAGGGTCTGCAGCAGGTTGTCATTCTCTGCCTAGAAGAAATTACTTTCATGTTATTTCTCACCTTCAGGCATGACAACCAGGAATGATGGAGAAATATGCATGTAAGCTGTTGGAAGGTCACACGCAACATAATCCTATGCAGCTAGATGTGCAACTGACCAGTGTTGGCAAAAAGGCATGTTTCATTGCAACCATTATGGAAGAACTACTTTCATGTATAGCTGGTATATGTGTGGAGGTATTCTGTGTTGTCTCTCAGGGTGTTGCATTGACACTGGATAGGGAAGGTGTGTATCCAGAGCAGGAAACCATGCATACACACAGGTCTATGTGGGACAGGTCATGTCATCTGCATGTTATTAGGCTACAGAGGCACAATGCACATATACTGCCTCTATATACACTTTGTAGGATTACAAATGTTGTAATTTGAATAATTTTACTCTCCCCCATGGTTGAGGCACCACAGACTTAGCACAGGATGTGAACGCCAGTGTTCACAAGCCTCTCTGCCAGAGACATACTCTGCTCCTATAAGGTACAGCACAACACAATCATACAGTATAGAACAAATGAGGGTATGAGTGTAAAGCCCAGAGGTAGATATGGGCCCATAACAGGACAGCCGACAAGATGTGCAAAAGTGAAACATGTATCATTACCCATGCACCTACCTCTTTAAAGCATGCTCTGCCTGTAGTAATCATTGTACACCTGGTAGATATGATCTCTACAGTTTGCAATTCAGCAATCTTCCATAGTGCTGTGAGGAAAGCACTGGCTGCAGCTACTTTTATAGCACAGTCTAAAGGCACTTAGTGAGGTCCTTCAGCTAATGAGTATCACTTCAGTTAGTTAGTTAGTTAGCTGAATTTGTTTCCACCATGGTAAAGCACTGATCAATTTTTGCCAATATCGATCTCAGCCTTAGGTCAATATACAATAACTGTTCCTGAATTGCACATGCATTTAATTGTGCATGTCACCTGTGCCATGCTGCAAGACCTGTTCAGCTTTGTGAACTTGCAGGAGTACCTGAGAAGAACAGTGAGCATGCATAGGTGGGTCAATGATCCCAAAGAAGATATGGGAAAACCTATTGTATTATGGACTGTAGAGGTACTGAAAAACAAAACTATTGCCAAATGTATGCAGTGTGATAATTCTAACCTCTTTTCATGCCACTGCTCACACCCTAATACCACCTTGCCATGCCATGTATATTTCATGTTGTGAAATGGTGGCAGCATGGCTGGGTATGTAAATGAGGCATATGATTGTGCCCATAGTTGACTGACATTGTGCATCATGTGCTAACAACTTCAACATGTATGACCCTGAGAGGGCGATCATATTTATGTTGATTATGGCCTGGTGAATGGCCACGGCTTTTAAGAGCATTGATGGTGGCAGGGATCCTGTGTGGGGAACTAAACAATGTACAATCTTTCTGCACTTGCTGTATATAACCCCCCCTGCCATGCCATCAGGCATCCTGAACCACTAACCAAATTCAGGTTGTATGGGATAGTCAAGGCTTTATCCCTCTACTCCACCAGCACAGCTGAGAAGTTGTTGTAATCTGCCGCATTTCTGTGTCTTAGTCACATTACTAAGGTCAGATGTTTCTATCTGTACTATTACACTCTCTTCTTAATTAAATTAAAATTAGTAAAGTTGAATCACTAACTTTGTTTCTTTTTGTGTACTGAATATAATTTTCCCAAACGGTGCAGAAGAGCATTCCTTCTCCAGGTCTGCATCAATTCTTAAAAATCAGCTAACATCCTTGGTTACTTCAGCATTGAATGGATTTGGTCCTTTAATTCTTAATTCTTATCCATCTGTACAGCTACATGGACTATCTCAAATAATCTGTCTACTAGCAAAACTGCGACTATTTCTGACAAAGAAAGCTGCTTGGTCTGTGTTGCCATCTACAGTATAGTGCATGTTAGGGTAATAGTGGAAAGCTTCAAACCCCACATACCCATGTTTTCTTGTTGAAGGTCTCTCAAAAGTTTTAAAGGTCCAGCTATTCACTGTCACTAGAAACACAAAATATTTATTTTCTTAATTTGTGATCTTAATCTAGTGAAAATGTCCTTCCAGTGTTCTCTGACTCTTGATACTGCAGTTGAACCCTTCGACAGTACTTTCTTATCTATCTCTAATTTTACTGCATCCCTTATATGTAGGCATGAAAACGTCTCACTCGTTTCCTCGGAACACACATGACATCAAGCAGCTTAAGGCAAAAATGAGAGCGTATGGTAGCTGTACTACCTTATGCTGTCTAATAGCATTTCTGATTTTAATAAAATAAATGTTTCCTCTTCAAAAGTAAGCAATGGCTGCCATACACTGTCTTCCATTAGGAGAATCCTAATATATTTTGGAACTTTGAGTCATGTTTATTGACTCATGTTAAAACAATGGTTCATAATTTGTTGCTTCTGTCTGCACTGCAAGAGGTTGATTAATCAATTTTGCCAGTTTTTTCATGACTCTTCTGTTGCTGCCTTAAAGAGATCATTATCTATATTTTTACCCTTCCTTCTGTTTGCTATAGTTATCTCCATTCTCTATTTATACTGCCTGGAAATACACAAGAAACTAAAGCCACCATCTTTGGTCTTTGATATGCTGCCCTCAAATGGTGGTAGATGCCACTGCTTTTCCAATTTACTTGGGCTATTACTAAACACTTCATACTAAAGTGTCATTTCCCTATTGTCTGGAACACCACCAGGATTTTTCTCAGAATAAAAGTGACACATCTTATGACTTCAGTAATTTTTACCCATCTGCTATGTTATCATACTTATCTAAGGTTCTTAAAAAACTATCTCTGTGCCCACTTTTTCACTTATCTGTTTGTAGCTTCAATCTTCTCTGATACTCAACATGGCTTTCATCTATGCATGGTACAGAAAGTATCCTACTTACATCCAAAGAATTCCTTCATCATATGCTAAATTCACTTAATCTGTAGTTGACATATTTTTGGACATCTCCAAGACATTTGATGCCTGATGTGAACCTTTCAGTCCTCTTTCCAAGCCTTGTCTTCTGTGTTCTTTACAGTTCTGCTTTATGCTAGGTCATGAGTTAGGATAACAGAAAGCAAATTGTGAGACAAAATCATTGTACCTTGAATCTTCTTGTCTCTATAGTTGTCCTTCCAAGCTCTGTCCTTTGCCCTATGTTGTTTATTCATTCTTTGAATCATATAGTTAAGAACTGTGGCCCTGACAAATTATAATCCATTATGCTAATGACACTGCTGTTTCAGTGGGAGTCCCCTAACCTGACAAGATCACTTACATTGGTTGTCTTGTGATACTTTATTGCAGGTGGTCTAATCGGTGAAATCTGGACCTGTAGTAACAATAATGAGTTTCATCTCTTTTATTAATTATGCATTGTGCTTAATTTATAAACAATCCCCCGGATTCTCAAAAGCTTGCACAGAGTGCAAGATCAGTGCAGGAGCTCAAGCAGGCAATATGTCTGCCGTGCGATCCAGGAAAAGCCTGCAGGGGTGTGCACGAGCGCTCCTGCACTAATCCTACACGGACTAAGCCCTGGTATGCAAGTCACCCCATTTGCAGGAGAAATCTATGCAAATGAGGTAATTTTGCAATCCAGGAAGCTTGCAACAGTCCGTGCAGTACTAGTACTATCTGCAGAAATGTACTCAGTTATAACCGAGTACATTTCTGCAAAATCCAAAACGGAGCTGTGACAGCCCCAAATAAAGGCTGCATATCATGTAGTAAGCATGCCAATGGCCAAGTATAAGGCCATTGGCATTGCAAACAAAAAAAAAATACAAAAATCAACTTTTATTTTTTTAGACAATCGCGGCTGTCTAAGAGTAGGGCAGCAGTGCGCAAATGGGATCAGGGGGAAAATAATAAAATAAACCTAAAATAAGCAGTCTAACTAAAATCACTATTCTGCCATGCAAGTCTATGGCAGGCAGAAGACAACCTGGCCTGTGAGAAGTGATTGCTAAGGGGGGAGGCTCAGTGTGAGACGTAACTGTGCATTAGCTGGCAATCCTATGCAAATGAGGTGAAGGAAAGTGAATCCCAGTATTCCCCAGCATGTGAGTCAGGTCCCAACAGTGTAACAGTAGGAATAGCTTGGTGCAAGCTTAGGAGTTAGGTGACATCATGGGGGGGGGTGTCAGGCATACTGTAAGTGGATTGGAGCCTTGTGGATTGGGATTGCTCCTAGCTTAGCACAGCTAAGCTAGGGGGTGTGTTTAAACCTGTTTAGCACTCTTTACAAAGCATAAGCAGGTGCGCGCGCCACGCACCAGGATTTACAGGAAGAAAAAAGAAGTTAAATCAGGAAATAGCAGCAGTGTGCACATTTGAGCACTCTGTTTGCCCGGTGCACACCCGGGCTTAAACAGGAAGGCAATGGGAAGGGAAAACAGCAGTAGAAAGGTAATCAAGGAGAACGAGCTTAGCTGGCAGGTGAAGTTTATCAGAATCAGCCAATTACACAGGCAGCAGACCAGCCCAGCCCAGAACACTACTATAAACTATGCAAACACCTTTCCCTCTAGTTTTTCCCACACTCTACACTACCAGTGTAAACAAGCGGGGAACTTTTAACACTCAGTACAGAAAAATGATAGGGGCTGCAATAGCTATCATACAACAACTTGTGGAAGAGGCTGAGGGTGGTGAGGATATGAATGCTTTCTACCAACCGACAGTGAGGAGATGGAGAAGAGTGTACAGATCCAGGGTAACCTACCAGGGGCTACACGAGCTGGAGATAGTGGAGCGTTATAGAGTGGACAGGGACCTCCTACAGCAAATCGTTGAGCTGTGCCGGCCACGCCTCACACACAGAACTAATAGAGGGGAACCCATCCCAGTGGATACCAAGGTATCTGTAGGCCTAAGAATACTAGCTACAGGTACCTTCCAATGGCCAACTGGGGATATGATGGGGATTTCACAGGCATCAGCATCCAGGGTACTTCACCAGTTCCTGGATGCCATGTCAGCACATGCTGGTGAGCATATATATTTCCCCAACACTCGTGAGGCGTTGGCCAGCAATATGCAACTGTTCCACCAAATAGTAGAATGCCCTGAGGTAGTGGGTGCTATAGACAGCATGCACATATGCATCAAAGCACCATCCGGTGAGCAGGGTAGGGTCTACATCAACCACAGGGGCTTCACCTCCATCAACTTCCAGGTCGTGTGCGAAGCCCAGGGCATATTAATGAATGTGTGTGCTGGCTTCCCTGGAAGCTATCATGATTCCCCATCTGGCATCTGACGCAGCTGTACCAGACATTTTCCAATGGGGACATCCCTGATGGTCACCTAGTGGGGGATGCTGGATACGCACTTAAGCCATGGCTGATGACACCCATCAGAAATGCACACACACCCGAACAAGAACTCCATATTGAGGCACATGCACAGACCAAAATTATAATAGAGCATGTGTTCGGGATGCTCAAGTCATGGTTCCGGTGCCTGGATACATCCGGTGGAGTCCTGCAGAACTCACCAGCTACATGTACCCAAATTGTCATTGTATGTGCCATGCTACACAATATGATCCTGCGGAAACAGCTGCAGCAGGAACAGCATGGGACAGGGCTACACAGCCCACACCATTGCCAAGACCTGCATAGGCACAAAGTGACTCGGAGGAGGAACAACCTGAGCCTGCCACAGTAGGCAGAAGGAGGTGTGCCCAGTATGCCCTGGCTTTGACAAAGAGGCAACGCATAGCACATACACTGACACAGGAGGGACCCAGGGAATAACACCTCTCTGACTCTCACATACAGTAAAAGGGATGCCAAACATTACACTACCTGTGCCTAACCATGTGTAGGGATTGTACTATGTGCATTTGACATAGGCAGCCCTGCAGCACCACCCACAATACTGGGGCACCCATAAGGTAAGTGACTCACACATGCCAGCCGGGGGGGGGGTCACATACCCAACAACAGTCACAGCCAGCAGGACAGGTGTAGACAAACACAAACAAAGGCGGTGCTATGGCCTCTGAATGAGGCCTATGTGTAACCTCTCCCCCAGGCCTACACAGACAGACTACAGCAGGTCAGGCAGTGGGATGTCAGTTCTGAAGGGTAGGAAGTCAGAAACTAATATGTAGATAATCAAAAGCTAAGATCTGTAGTAGACTGGTATGCCTCTGGTCAGCACGATAGGTGACAACAGACTGAAATGGAGTACCCGACATACCAGTACAGCCCTAGCAAATGTGTACAAGTGTCAGGTGTGCCCCCCATCCTATGTAGAAATGTAGTCACAGTCAGGTGTGCCCCCCCAATCCTGTGTAGAAATGTAGAAATAGTCTGGTGTCCCCCCCCCCATAACATAGAAATATGGTAACAGTCAGGTGTACCCCCCAATCCTGTGTAGAAATGTAGAAATAGTCAGGTGGGCCCCCCATTCGACGTTGAAATATAGTAACAGTCAGGTGTGCACCCCCCAATCTTGTGTAGAAATGTAGAAATAGTCAGGTGTGCCCCTCCATCCTACGTAAAAATGCAGAAATGTAGTAACAGTCCATGCCAAATGATTTATGGATACTCTGCAGAGACAGCATGCTACCTGTAGGTATACAACACAAAGGTCAGCACTGCAGTACAAACGACCTGGACTCAATACACACATTCAATACAGATGGCCATACTGGGCATGCTCACACACTTAGAGAAATGAAAGCAATGTTAGTCAACAACATACTGAAAGGTCATACTGGGCATGCTCACAAACTTTACATGAAGGCCATGTCTGCAAATACCAGTGGACCAGACATATCTGGCAGCCGCAGATGTTAGTGCAGACACTCCTCAGTCTGCCCCACTCATGCTTTCAACACAGTGGATAGGACTACAGGCATATATGTAAGGACAATACACTATAATAAGCCAAAGGTAGACATATATAGATGTGTGGAAGAGGGTGACTGTGACAAGGAGCCATCCAGGCCTGTCCCACCCAGCACACAGGCAAAGGGCCATAACCACATGAGGGTCAGATGTCACTCAATGCAGATACTAGCCACCGGTATTTGTCAGCATTACAGGGTATGTGGTGCACATGCCAGCTGTGCAAGATGACTGTGCAAGGAAGTAGTCATCTAGCAGCTGCATACACATACTTGTGAAATATGACCCACGTTGTGCCGGCATGTGGCGTGCCAATCCCTAGATGAATGAATTATGGCCCATGCACACACACTGCCCACCCCATAGCACCACTATGACAAGCCTGCTGAGATCATCCACTGTGAAATACACCTTTGGGAGAATTGTGTCCCAGTAATCTCTGTAGAGTGTGTTGTAACTGTGTACTGCTGTAGTGTGATAAACTAATAAGGTAGGTGTTCTAACCCCAGCCTTGGTAACTGTGTGTATGTGTGTGTGTGTGTGTGTGTGTGTGTGTGTGTGTGTGTGTGTGTGTGTGTGTGTGTGTGTGTGTGTGTGTGTGTGTCTGTCTGACTCTGTGTAGAAAGCAATGCTTTTTAGGGTAGTCACAACCCCTACAATTTAAATGCTCTTCCTTGGTAAGGCTGCTGAAGTCATCCACCTAGAAATACATCTCTGTGAAGGTTGTATCCCAGTAATCTCTGTAGTGTGTGCCGTAACTGTGTACTGCTGCAGTGTGATAAACTAGTTAGGTATGAGTTCTTACCCCACCCTTGGAAACTTTATGTGTTTGTGTAGAAAGCAATGTTTTTTAGTGTAGTCACACCCCCTACAATTTAAATACTCTTCTTTGGTAAGGCTGCTGATGTCATCCACCTAGAAATACACCTCTGGGAAGGTTGTATCCCAGTAATCTCTGTAGTGCATCCTGTAAGTGTGAACTGCTGTAGTGTGATAAAGTAGATAGGTAGGAGTTCTAACCTCAACCTTGGCAACTGTGTGTGTGTGTGTGTCTGTCTGTGTAGAAAGCAATGTTTTTTAGGGTAGTCACACCCCCTACAATTTAAATGCTCTACTTTGGTAAGGCTGCTGATGTCATTCACCTAGAAATACACCTCTGGGAAGGTTGTAGCACAGTAATCTCCATATTGTGTCCTGTAACTGTGTACTGCTGTAGTGTGATGTAGAACCCTGGTAGGGTTATATTCCCACCTATGGCAGGTCTGGATGTTTTGTGTGTGTTCCAATGTCTGTGTAGGGTGCAATGCATTTTAGGCTATTCACACTCAGTACACATCAGATGCTCTACTTTGGCAAGCCTGCTGATGTCAGCCAATGTGATATACTCACTTGGGGAAGGAGTACTCCAGTAATCTCCATGGCGTGTAATATACCTGCATAGTGCTGTAGTGCAATAAACTAGTTAGGTAGGGGTTCTACTCCCACACATGCTAGGTGTGCGTGTGTGTGTGTGTGTGTGTGTGTGTGTGTGTTTGTAACTCGTATCATGTGTGGAGGTGGGTGTGAGTGTGCAACACCTGGGCCCAATGTGGAGTGGGTTTTGCAAATTTCTTATATGGTGGCCCTAGTATATATCACAATGTCCACTGTACAGGGATAACAGATGTGAAATAGCCAAGAGGCTGGGGTGCAAATCCATGCCCATACATGTGACATCAAGGCCAGGCAATAACAGTTAGCAACCCCAGTATTACCCAGAGCACACTCTCACCCCATGTCTCATACACACAAATGCCGAGGCAACAGCCAATATGTGTGTAGTACACTGCATATTGGCAATTGATAGTAACTATGGAGTGAATGCAGTGGCCTACAGAGGGCATGGCACCCTGTCCATCTGTCCAATAGTCACATACATGCAGACAGTGCACCTGCCCCATGTTCCCCATTGGACACCTGCAATACCTGTGGTGCCATCACATGTGACCCACAAAGGACATACCATGCCTGAAAACATGCCCTGTATGGACAGATGCCACTGACACCAGGGAATGTCATTAGCATGCTATCAATGTAGATGCAGGGTATCCTGCTGTCCATTACCAGTTCCTGCCATAGGTGGCCAAGACTGGCACATCTGATGATAATCTGTGTACACAACATGGGCCTGACACCTCAGGTACAGTTCCATATGTCACTGTTACTGCATGTGGGAGGTGTGCACATCCCAGACATCGTCCATGTTATGGACTAAGGAACACATACATGGCAAGCGATGCACAGCATTGGCCACATGCATTAGTCACCCAGCTGATGGGATGGTGGATGCAATACCCACCTGTGTGGGCAAATGCAGAAGCCACAACCCTGAGCCACAATGCAGACCATTGTCATATGGCCTGATGCCAAGGTATACCCATCACCTAGCCTTGTACAGCCGTCTGGCACAGTCGCTCACCACATACCCATGCATAAATGCAGCCATGCATGTCAGTACTGGCACCCTGTGTGTATTTGTCTGTGTGTGTTGTATGATGCATATGATCACATCCACACTTACTACAACCCCCAGTGGCATACTGAAGCATGCTGTCTGATGCCAGACACCTCCCCATACCTTTTGCCCCCAGAACCTCCGTATGACCCATGTGGTGCATGTGATACCTGCACAGTAATCTATTGTGGCAATCTCACTAGTGATGAGCTGCATCCCTGGCCCTGCCAAGTGTGCCAATGTGTCTGCATCCCTGTGAGAGTGTGGCTGTGTTGACACTGGCACCTGTTCATGTGGACAAGCATGTGTACTTCACCTACCTTATACCTACCATATCCCTGTTGCAGATGTCACTCACCATCACATATATGTTCTGAGGACCCCACAGGAGGTAACCTATGTGGCGCATCCAATAACTGCATAGGACTGTGATAGCACTACATAGTCATCAGGGGTTTGATACCCTGTGCTGGTAGGTGTGTGACACAAACATGCTTAGGTTTTACTCTCCCACCACTCCCTGACTTGTCAATGCCTCTGTCTGCCTCTCTCACTCCCTGACTGGTGGATTTGGAGAACTACACCTGCTTTTCTTAGGCAGCAGCATGTGCATTTTAAGTGATGCTCATAATCAGCTGATGGCCTCTGCATGAATTGCAGCCCTCCCCTAGCTAATTGCATGTGGAACACCTGTGGTAACATTCCCATAGCCAATTGCATGGAAACACACTCCAATATCTAGGAACATCATGTTGGTGTCGGCCCTTTTCATTCACTGTGAGCAGGAACTAGACCTGTTTTTTGGCAAACAGCATCTCAGATGGATTGGGGACTTTACCTCTAACAACATACACTGTGGAAACAGGACAAAACACAGAAGGGGGATGTGCCTGACCTGACTACAGACTGTAAGTGCTGCTTTACTGCATTTGGAGTAATGTTGGTTTAACAGTGTGTATGTGGATATGGCTGTCCTACATGTTTTAGTACCTGCCATGTCAGTTCTATGTTTATAAGGAATCCCCATCTATAGGGTCATCTGCAGACTGGGCAGTGTGTTGTGCCTTTGGTTTCATGTGTTACCCATAGCGCATCTATCTGTGAACTGCAGAAGGTAATGGGAGGATTGCAGTCTGTAGATGGTGAAAGCCGTGACAGTTACTGACCTCATATCCCTCATAGGGCATATGTTGCAACAAACCCTGTTACAACAGTAAATGTGTGAGGTTATCACAGCAACATGTCAATATTGGCCCTGTGTATGTGCTTCCAGCCACAACTCTGTCAACCTTTGTACATATGTCATGCATTAAGAGGTGCATATGTGCTGTACACCATCATTAGTGTTTTCATATCTGATAACAAGCCAGTGAGATATCAGACTGCTACACATGTTTTGTACAATAGGGGTTATATTTGATGACATGACCTGGACATTCTGTGGTTGTTTGCACAGTACTGGGGTCTGTGTACTTATGGTGAATGCCAACAGTGTGTGTATTGTTAATATGTACCTTGGCCTGTGTACAGACTGTGGTAGATGTCATCTTCCTAGGTCCCATCCTAGCTGATGTTACATGCTGCTCCACTGTATGTTACCATATTGGCTTACATGTTTGTAGGGCTACACACAAATGTCCCATACCACAGACAGGCATCAGACCACACTGTGTAGTGGCCCAGTATATGTAGGGTCAGTGTGTGAGTGGCACATATGAGGATGGTGTTGAACAGATAGTCCATATACTGTAATATTATACTAGCTTACCATATGTGGCTATGGCAGTGTTCACATTTGTTGTGGTTATGCACTTTCACACAGGTGTATCTTAACTTGTGCTGTGACATCCCTGTAGTGCCTGCTATATATGCAGGTACATGTGCATTCCTCCATAGGAGATGTAGGCCAGTATTCATCCAGTCTTCCTGTAGCCTGCACAGTGCTTTGTTACATGCCTAGCAGCTTATTGTACTTACCCAGTGAGGTGTCATGTCCAGATACTTTCCAGATGCACTGCTGCCGAGCCTCCCTTAACAGTCATGTATGTCAGACAGAGAGGTGGGTTGCTGTACAGATGTATGTCAATATCACGTGGGTAGTATGTGGCCATGGCACCCCTGTACCAGCAGTTATTGTATGTCAGGACAGACAGAAGTGTGTGAATGCATAACCTAGGGGGGGGGGGCGAATGTATACCAGTCGTTATGTGTTATACCCATCTACATGGCTGTTAACATCCATATTGTCAGGCTTGGTACACATGTTCTGCACTAAGGGGTTCTGTGTATACCTCTGGACTGTACAGAGTGTGTCAGAATGTCCACATCTATTGGCCAATATCTCTGCTGTAGTCCACAGGAGCATTACGTGCTTGCAGCGGTACTGTACTATGATGTCCTTAGGATGTCTGTCAGTAGCCAATGACGCATATGTGAAAAGCAGATGTGACCTCCCACAGGCACACCATGTCTGTGGAGGCAATCTCTATTACAGTAGCTATAGTCTACTAATATACCTGCTATACATGCCTGACATCCCCTTGCACTATGAAGGTGGGACTATACAGGCTGGGGTAGGGCTACACCCCATGTTCAGGACATATGGTGAATATATATGTACATATGATTATCCAGATATCTATATAGATAATTACATATGTACATATCGACATATATAGATGGGTGTGTATCTGTACATAGATATGCATATACACACACCCAGATATATACATATGCAGAGCAGTATATGTCTACACATATACAGATAGATATATATATGCACATATACGTATACCATGCTGCCATGCCTGCCAGCAGTACACTGTTGTTGTATCCTCCACACATACGCTAGGGCTGGGGCCATATATGTGTGGGCTTTACCTACACAATACATGTGTGCCCATATGCACTCCATAGGTCAGTGTATGTAACAGTGGTATATGGCCCTGTATTAATGAGTCTTGGGGGGGGTGCACCATACATAACCTAGGCTGTTACAACATGTGGGGGTATCATGGGTGAGCTGCCTTAAGGTATCTGGATGTACTGTACCATACATGTCATCTATCTTACTTACATAAAGTGGGTTACTGCAGGCCTACTTCCTCTTGCCATACAGACTGTACTGTGTGCCAGTGTGCCTGTGATGGTGTCAGTTATGCCTTGTTAAGTAACAGTTACATCCCATTTGGTCAACTGAAGACTTTACCACCTAGCGATTGTGTACGGAGTGTAGATAGAGGCT
Source organism: Protopterus annectens (assembly GCF_019279795.1). Classification (NCBI taxonomy): domain Eukaryota; kingdom Metazoa; phylum Chordata; order Ceratodontiformes; family Protopteridae; genus Protopterus; species Protopterus annectens. The sequence continues at coordinate 1,222,735,429 of NC_056739.1, forward strand.
GCTGGACTATACACCTGCATCACTTACTGTTGATTGTGTGGTATCCTGTGGCCCAGTCTGTCCTTACTAATGTACGATTTCAAGGGCTTGGTCTGGACAGAAACAGTTGTGGACCTTTCCAGACTACTGCATTAGTATAACTGTTTTACAGGTGCATTACTCTGTTGATATGGATGTCAGTGTCTGAACAGCTATATGACATGGCAAGTAATTCTGTAATAGTACATAAATAAAGGTATTCCATTTCTGCAAACTTGTGTATGGTGTTTATCCTATGACCTCTCTGTGGGTATATGTTGCAGGCAAGGAATGTCATTTGTATGGGTGGGTCATCCAGTGTCCAGTTGTTAGGGTGTTCACTGTAGGCATAGTGGGTGTACCATATTGTCTGCACCTACTACATAAGTATCTTACTGTACATATGTCTGTGTGTGTATATGTAGTCACAGGTATATCTATATATATGCATATATATGTATATATATATATATATATATATATATATATATATATATATATATATATATATGTGTGTGTGTGTGTGTGTGTGTGTGAGTTACCAGACCGCCGCACAAAAAAACGAAGATAATTATCACTAAAAACAAACTCCATGACAGAAAAGCATTCAAACAAATTCAAAATGAATTGAAGAGAAAACACCCGAAACTCCTGTATTATTTCGCTCTTTCATCTTCTTTATTATCAAGACTTTTTCAGAAAGACATGTTTCATTATTAAATGCAACCATTTTATCATTGTTTAAATACAATATTTCGAGCTGTTTATTTAAATTACCAGCACAGTTCTTAACCAATAATACTGTGAGACCAGTGGTCCTGCAAGGTGCTGTGTGCATCTTCATTATCATTATAATAAAGAGGTGATTCAGTTACCAGTAGTCCTGCAAGGTGCTGTGTGCATCTTCATTAGAAAATAATTTAGTTATCAGGAGAGGAACCTGAAGTGCCGTGTGTATACAAGGGTCATGTGTTTCCCGTATACCTGAATTAAACGTTCCTATTAGGTATCGTGTGCATACCGGGTAACCTTGTGTACCATGTATGCTTTGCGATACCTAAAAATAAAACCATTGGTGTAAACAAAAGTCACGCGTGAAGTCTATTCTTATTACCAAGAAAAAATTTGTCCCATGCAAGACGACCCAAAAATTAGGTGTTTTTCTTTGCGGTAACCTCATTTCTCCACAGATAAGCATGGCTGTGTTCATATGTGCATGGACTACAGCATGTGGAAGTTAGAAGATACTTGGGTTGGGACAATGTACAAGATGAGTCCCAAGGGGAAGAGGAGTGGAGGGTGGGCAAAGTGTGGTGGTGTGGTTGGTATAGGCTGGTAACCAGAGAAGGGATGGTGGCTGCGTGTGTGCAGCGGGGGGGGGGGGGGGGGAGGCGGTAGAAATGTAGGCAAAGAAAATATGGGTCGAGGAGAGGCTGGGTTGGATGGGCCTGTACTGGTCAGCCCATCTAGTGGGTGGGGGAAAGGGGAATGAAATATAATAAAATAAAAAGTAGAAGAAAATAATTTAAATCCCTATTTAAATAAAACAAAATAAACTTGGTAGTGTATTGCAGGGCAGACGTGTTTGGCTGTGGGGGGGTATGCCAATTCATACAAGACGTATACTGTTTAGGGCCTCTCAACCCCATTAACGGTGTGTATGGACATATATCTTTCTGTTAATCTACCATTGCTATCTACAAATGTATGGCCATATATACTTATATAGGTATATATATTTGCATACATATTCATAACTATGTCCGTATATACCTACGGACATATATATCTGCGTACATATATGTAACTTGCTGTGTATATGTAGACATATAGGTGTTGACATATATATGTGTAGATGTCGGCATTTGCATGCATATATGTTCATATATATTTATATACATGTATATATTTCTGAATATATATCTATATATATATATATATATATATATATATATATATATATATATATATATAATAGATATGTTGTATCTGTTTAGATATTAATATATGTACACACACACACATACATCTAGTACATTCTCTTGCTTACTCCCACTTACCCCCACGCTAAATTCTTTAAAAGAAAAGAAAAAGGGGTTGATAGGAAAGTGGTGAAAAAAGGGGCATAGTAGGGAAAATATCCAGGGATGTGCAAGAAGGGTCTAGGGAAGTTCCATTGTTGGCCATTTCTTCTGCAGCTACAGCTGTGCATACACACTGAATTTGGAGGTAGATTTGGACACTCAAAGCCCTTAGGGTGGAGAGGACAACAATAATTTGTTGTGATGCCAATTAGACTACATGTGTCCAGTGGACATGTGTGCAAAATGGACAGCTATGTATGGGGTGAGATTTTTTTCTGGGAACAGATTGCCTTTTCATTTTTTCAGGTGAGAGTGGGATGTTAGGGAGGGGTAGTAGGTATATTTGGGGAGGTAGGTTGGGTAGGTTAACAGCCAAGACAAACAAGATGCATACAGGGCCGGTATATGACACATGTGGGGGGTAAACACCTTGGATGGGGAGGGGCGTTTGGAAGTTGCAAGCCCATGAGCCCCATAATGGAAACAGTGGGACTGAAGTCCCCACCCAGGGGCAGTCAGCACTGCACCCCAAAGGTGGCTGTGCTGGGAGCTGGGTAGGAGGGGTATGTTCACCCTCTAATTGTGCCATGTGGCCCTCAAGCTGGTGTTGCTTGTCTCAAATCTCCTTGTCAAGCTCGCTACGCACCATGGCCCAGACCTGATGGCAGGTGACAGGTATCTCTCCGCCCCCGCTCCCGGGGGGGGCGAGCCCCATCCCCTGTGGCAGTTCCACCCAAAGGTGGTGCAGGGCCAACCGAGGAGGAGGTCCCAGGCTGGGCCCCAGAGGTGCTGGTGCCCAGTGCCATGGCCAGTTGAGGTGGGACAGGTGGGTCCGCTGGGACCGGCCTTCCCATATGAGCTTTGGTGTTGCAGTTTTAAGAAAGACATCAGTTAGTAATAGACAACAGCATTTAGGATTAGTTATAACAGCATGCATAGGTATTCCCATTAACCCACAACAGCAGATTTACAACTGTTGCAGATTGAGAAGAAGACATGCATATATGGGACAACAGTGGCCATTACAACAGCATGCAGGTTTCATTGATGGCAACAGGCCACCAATATGGGACTATTTTAACATGGCACATGCATAGAACCAAATGTGAATATTTATAAATCAATAGGATATATGTCCCAACAGAAGTGTCTAAAGGTCAGCTCCTGGTGCTTTCTCCTGTCTACCTGATGAATCTGGGCATCTTGGGACAATGCAGCAATTGCCTCATGTACACAGACAACCCTCTCCTCCTACCACCCAACACTACAACCTGTGAGAGATGCACTTATATAGTCAAACTGGGAGCAAAGCTCTCTTCACCAAAGACTGGCCTAGACAGTCAAGAGGAGAAGGTAAACATTTGCACCACACCACACTCATCACATAGTCCCTCAAAACCTACACCACCAAAACACACACACAGAAGCACAAAACACACACCTACATTCGCGGAGGCTCTCAGTACAAATCTGCCCAAATAACAAAGACCTCCAAAGCAGAAATGCAAGCAACCTCCACCCCCCCCAACACAACCCAAATGACACATAGCCCACATACTCAGTGTGCCACTCGACTACAGCCCAAAATTGGAACCTGTGCACTGAGAGAGAGCCTTACAAGACTATCTGCAAATATATAAAGCTGAGTATATTTTTCTGTATTATTCTGTATTATAGAGCTAAATTGTTGCTTAGATATCTGTTGTCTTACTGTTCTGCAAAGATACAGAAATCAGTATATATTTTTCTGGTTTTATAATTTGCACTGTGATTCCTCACATCTCTGTTGAAACTGTCCCCCCCCCCCTCTGTTCTTGGTTGTAGTTTAAATTTGGTGGCTTTTGCAGTGCCCACCCCACTGTAGATTTGATCTAGGACACTCCCCCAGTCCCATCTCTTTACCGCATTCTACCTAATAAACCCTTTCTGCACTTGCTTTTAGTCCTTTTTAATTTAATTACATTTTCTCAAACTGTGTGTGGACTAATACTGCTACACTGCATGTGAATTGTTTTTACTACTGTTTTTGCTACTTTTCTGAAAAAAAAATTGTAAGCCTGTTTCCTACCTTTCCTGTAATTAGTGTTCCAGATACAGATTTGCTGTATCCAGGACTATTTGTAAGCTTCTGAGCCCCCCCCCAAGCCTTTCTGTGTTGGAGGGAAGCCTTTTAGCTTATCAGTGGGAGTGGTGAGCATTAGGGAACCTGTCTACCACATAAGTAGTGGTTCCGGCCCAGAATTTGTAGTTATTGGCCATTTGGGCGGTCTTCCATCTCTCTCCAACTTTCTGATTTTAAGGCCTACATTTGCACTTGTTTCTGTCCTGTAACTCCTGGGCCCATCTCATTTGCTCACTCAAAAAAAAAAAATGTTTCTGCTTTTACTGTATTTGTGTTTCTTTCTAGTTTATTTTGCTTTTGCGTCATCTTAATAGTACTCAATTGTATTTATTACTGCTTGGTGTAACTCATTCTAAGCCTTTTAGTTTAAGCACTTGGGCTTCAAACCAGTTGTTTTACATTAAGAAGGTTTGTGGTCTGCACTGTAGTGGCAGAACAGGTAGCTTACATCCTTCTAAGTTGGGAACTGCTGATTGAGGGCTCAGTGTCTGTTATTCTAAAAGTGTATTAATTCTGGTTTAAGCACTTGGGCTTCAGGCCAGTTATTTTGCATTAAGAGGGTTCGTGGTCTGCACTCTTGTGGGAGAAGAGGCTGGACTCTGCCCTTCTGAGCTGGGAATTTCTGGTTAAAGGCTTATAGTGCCTGCATATTTGAACTGCATCTTACTGAAATTGGTACACCTTGTTTGCTGTAGCATAGACTAGATCCAGGCCTGCTGAATCTAGCTTTGCTTGTATGCTTGTTGTTTGTTTGCTTGTTATTTCCCTGAAACACTAATTCCACCTAAAACGCAGCTTTTCAGCGCTTCTGTGGATCCCTAGTGATATCTGCATTGCTTACTGTACTTATTTCCTTGTTTCACTTGAAAGAACGTTACTGTTTGTCATTTTTGCATTTAAGTTACCTGTAACACATTGAATTTAAGTTACCTGGCACTTGCTCACTAAAGCAATTATATAAGTCAGCACTAAAAAATTAAAAGCACTACACCCTCACAAACTCCCCTTGAGTACCTTATTCCCCATTGGCCCTTTTTTTCAATTATAAAGGAATTCCCAGTACTATTCTAGCATGTCCAAAGGTCAGTTGTCAATCTCCTCTCCGGTCCAGCTGGTGAATCTGGGAATCTTGAGGCAATGTTACAACTGCCTCATGTACACAGACAACCCTCTCCTCCTCCCAACAAATTCCAACACATGTGAGAGATGCAACCATATAGCCAAACTGGAGGCTAAGCTCTCTCAACTCAGTACTGGCATAACCAGTCAGGAGGAAAAGGAAACCACACTCACTGCAATTCCAGTCTCACATAGATCTACCACGACAGCAAACCAAACACATAAACACACAAAAACATACTCGGAGGCTCTAAATAAAAATCTGCCTAAGCAGCAGAGACCTCCAAAGCAGACACCCAAGCAACCGCTACCCCCAAACAAAACACGTGCAACACATAGTTCACAAAGCCAGTGTGCCGAACAATCACAGCCCTTAAGGCTAAACAAGACACCTGATACACTTGTAATAGGTGACTCTATCATCAGGCACACTGACGTCCCGCTCACCAGGCTGAACATGGAGAAGGTCACGGTGAGCTGCCTGTCGGGCGCTAGGATCCGCCACATAACACAAGCACTCAGGTCTCTCCAAGGCAAGTATAAATATGACTCGGTCATTGTCCATGCTGGTGTAAATGGCCTGAGACGTACCTCCCTGGACTACATGAAAAGAGACATAGAGGAGCTCTCTGAGCATGTAGCCCAGGCCGGTATGACCCTGACCTTGAGTAGCATCTTACCCTCACCAAGAATCATGCCACAATATGAAGACAAGATGATCAATTTCAACAATTGGCTTAAGTATTGGTGTCATTCAAAGGGGATCCAATGCCTGTCAGCCTGGAATGACATGCTCGACAAGCCACGATGTTTCGCTAGGGACGGCTTGCACCTGTCACCCCTGGGCTTTCGGATATTGGCAAAGTCTCTTGCTTCCCCCATAGAGCCTTTTTTAGGCAAGGCTCAAAAGACAAACCCACCTCCATAGGTATCACAAGGGATAAGAAACTAAGAGTAATGCTACTCAACGCCAGAAGTCTAAACCTCAAGATGCACGCACTCTAAACTCTCCTTAGCATGGAGAACATCGATATCTGTGCAGTAACAGAAACCTGGTTCAAGGCTCCCGAGAGCACCCCAGCACTACCAGGTTATACCTCATACCATGCTTTTTGGCCCCAAAACTTGGACCAAACCACAAAAGGAGGGGGAGTATCAATATTCATCAAAGATACCCACACCTCCAGGTTGGTGGCACAGCACGAAGCATCAGAGACTATCCATGTGCAACTAACAGTGGGTAAAACTGCCTTCCAGTTTATAGCCTGCTACAGACCCACCCTCCCAAACCCAGAAACCGCACTCGGCCTTCCTGAGAACACTGGAAAATATGAAGGTCTCTCTAAACACCATTATATTGGGCGACTTCAACTACCCAAACATAGACTGGGAGCATTAATCTAGCTCCAACACCCTAGCCCAAAGGTTCCTAGAATTTATAAGCTCAAATGCTATGGAACAACTTGTTACCACTCCCACAAGAGGGGAAAACATACTAGACCTGATCATCACCGACATGGGGACTCTATGCTCCAGACCAGAAGTGTATCCCTCACTGGTAAGATCAGACCATAAACTAATCTCACTGGATATTCACATTCCGACCCCACCCCCTGCCCAGAAAACCACAGTGAAAAACTTCTCTAAAGCAAATTTCACACTCCTCAAAACCGAGGTGGAATCCTTCAAAGCCCCCGAGCCTGTGGAAAATACGGCCCAGACCGCAGAATCCTTTATAAATGCATTCTATGAACACCTTCAGGAATGCATGGATCATGCAATCCCAAATAAAACCAAGACCCAATCCTCCAAAGGCAGACGTCCTGTCTGGTGGACCCCAGCCATAAACAAACTATACAATAGAAGGAGGAAGCTACTACATGATAGAGCAAATTCCCAAAAAGGGAAGGCATCTCTGATCAGTATTAGCAAAAAACTACGGACACTCATAAAATCGTCTAAGGCCAGCTTTGAGAGAAAAATTGCACAGGACACTAAGGATAATCACAAGGCTTTCTTTAGTTATGTTAGGAACCTGGGTGGGAATTCCCAGATATGCTCAGAATTAGTCCAAAATGACAAAAAATACATCAAACCCACAGACATTGCCAACATCCTAGCTGACAGGTTCAGTGCAAACTTCTCCTCCCCCCTCTCTACCAAAAGGGCAAATATCTATCCCAGCAGTGTGCTGCCCCCCTGACATCTCAGATGCTCAGGTAAGAGCCGCCCTCTCCAAAGCAAAAAATACAGCATCAATGGGACCAGACAGTGTCCCGGGCTGCGTCCTACATGAACTCCAAGAAGAGTTAAACCCAAACATAAAACTACTGTTCAATCTCAGCCTTACTACAGGATATGTACCCAAAGAGTGGCGTACAGCAACAGTGGTCCCTCTCTACAAAGGTGGTGCCTCAACGGATCCTAGAAACTATCGCCCCATAAGCCTGACTAGCTTGGTCTGCAAAGCTATGGAAAGGATCATCATGGACCTCATAAATAAAGATATTGGGGACCTACAGATACTGAATCCTACCCAATTCGGCTTTGTTAAGGGCATATCCTGCCTCTTAAACCTGGTTGATTTCTTTGAAACAGTCACCAAGGCCATTGACGTGGGGAAGGTGGTCCTCACAGCCTACCTGGACCTCGCAAAAGCCTTTGATACAATACCCCACTCGGGCATTATAGATAAGCTCACCAGGTTAAATATAAACCCCTATGTCACTAGATGGGTTAAAAACTTGCTCAAGGACAGAACCCACATAGTTAGAATTGCTGGAGCCATGTCAGACTCCAAACCAATTACGAGTGGCATCCCACAAGGCTCAGTCCTGGGACCTCTCTTGTTCGGTATATATTTCTCGGAGGTACAGGCCAACACGGAAGGACTGTGGCTGACCAAGTTCGCAGATGACTGCAAACTGGGCGCCATAATAGACTCTCCAGCCGACACAAGCATCCTCCAAAAGGGCCTCATAGAAACAGACAACTGGTGCCAGAGCCATGGCCTCAAGCTAAACGCCAAAAAGTGTATAATTATCTCCTTTGGCAAAAACAAAGTGCCCACAAATTACCACATAGGTGGTAATCCATTAAGTACAGAAGCAGTAATTAGGGACCTGGGGGACCCAAGTTGACAGCAATCTCTCATTTGACAACCACGTGGCCAAAGTGGTTAGAAAAACATTTTATATAGCCCACCTAATCATGAAGGGACTCACATCTAGATCAGGGGAGGTCATCGTGCCTCTTTACTCATCCCTCATCAGGCCCATAATTGAGTACAATGCCCCTTTTGGGATGTACCTTACCAGACACCTGCAGCAACTGGAAAGACCCCAAAAGTACCTCACCAAGAGGATCAAAGGGCTCAAACAGATGCCATATGCTGCCCGGTTAAAGAAACTCCAGCTCTACTCAGTGGCATACCACCTGCTCAGAGGCGATCTGTGCCTGACGTATAAAGCCATGTCCAACCCAGAATTAATGGACATGCTGCACCTCAGAAAATCCAAATCCCATTGAGCTACATGATCGAGAAACTTGAACCTCAGCACTGAAATAAATAGGACATGCTGGAGGGACAGATTCATAACCCAGAGGCTCTCTTCACTCTGGAATAAAATCCCAGTTCAGGTTAGGCAGAGTCCCTCATTGACTCTCTTCAAGAGGAATCTTGATGAGTGGATGGGAGATCATAGGTTTACCCCGGGTATCACTTCTGTGTCACTGTTAGACAGAGGCACAGTATATTTGAAAGGGCATAGCAAAATTAATTTAAAATGGGTGGCAAAAGCCAAACACACTCTGGCTAGGCTTATAAATGCCCTAGGGCAGATAGCCTAGTATGAACCTATGAACCTATAAGGCATAACGTACCCAACACTCTAGTCATAGGTGATTCTATAGTCAGGCACACTGATGTTCCACTCACCAGGCTAAACAAGGAAAAAGTTGCTGTCAGCTGCCTGTCAGGTGCCAGGATCCGTCACATAACGCATGCACTCAGGTCACTACACAACAAGTACAAATATGACTCTGTCATTGTCCATGTTGGTGTGAATGGCCTGAGACATACCTCCCTGAACTACGGTGTTTATGTGTTGTCTGGTTTGTGATGGGAGATGCAGGTTTTTTGGGTGTCTGCTTTGGAAGTCTCTGATGCTTTTGCAGGTTTTTATTTAGAGCCTCTGAGTATGATTTAGTGTATTTATGTGTATTTTTTCGCAAAATCAGTCACCAACAAACACCATATAAAAAAATACGCTGTAAGGTACCAGTGAAGGCTGCCCTCCTTGTTCATGTACACAATTCCAAATACTTTTTAGTAGTAGTCCAAAAAACGATGGCCAGGTTACATCCAAAAAGATTTTATTAATCCAAAACAAACAAAATGAAACAGAATCTGTTATACATCATCATCTTCTTTCATCATCTTCTTTCGGCTGTTCCTGTTAGGGGTCGCCACAGCGGATCACCTGCCTCCATTTCTTCCTGTCCTCTGCATCTTTCTCTGTCACACCAACCACCTGCATGTCCTCTCTCACCACAGCCATAAACCTTATCTTAGGCCTTCCTCTTTTCCGGTTAACTGGCAGCTTCATCCTTAGCATCTTTTTCCCAATATACTGAGCATCCCCCCTCAGCACATGTCCAAACCAATGTAATCTTGCCTCTCTGGCTTTGTCTCCAAACCTTCCAACCTGGGCTAACCCTCTAATATACTTATTCCTAATGCTGTCCACCCTCGTCACACCCAGTGCAAATCTTAACATTTTTAACTCTGCCACATCCAGCTCAAACTCCTGCCTTTTTGTCAATGCCACTGTCTCCAACCCATATAACATAGCTGGTCTCACTACCCTCTTGTGGACCTTCCCTTTCACTCTTACAGGTACTCGTCTGTCACAAATCACTCCTGACACTCTTCTCCACCCACTCCATCCTGCCTGTACTCTGTTCTTCACCTCTCTTTCACACTTACCATTAATCTGAACTATTGACCCCAAGTATTTAAACTCATCCACGTTCACCACCTCTACTCCTTGCATCCTCACCATTCTTCTATCCTCCCTCTCATTCACACACATATATTCTGTCTTAGTCCTGCTGACCTTCATTCCTCTTCTCTCTAGAGCATATCTCCATCTCTCCAGGGTCTCCTCCACCTGATCCCTACTCTCACTACAGATCACAATGTCATCTGCAAACATCAAAGTCCATGGGGACTCCTGTCTGATCTCGTCTGTCAACCTGTCCATCACCATTGCAAATAAGAAAGGGCTCAGAGCTGATCCTTGATGTAACCCCACCTCTACCTTAAACGCATCTGTCACTCCCACCGCAGACCTCACCACTGTCACACTACCCTTGTACATATCCTGTACCACTCTTACATACTTCTCTGACACTCCTCACTTCCACATACAGTACCACAACTCCTCTCTAGGCACCCTGTCATATGCTTTCTCTAAGTCTACAAAAACACAATGCAACTCCTTCTGACATTCTCTGTACTTCTCCATCAACACTCTCAGAGCAAACATTGCATATGTAGTGCTCCTTCCCAGCATGAAACCATACTGCTGTTCACTAATCATCACGTCTATTCTTAACCTAGCTTCCACTACTCTTTCTCATAACTTCATGCTGTGACTGATCAGTTTAATCCCTCTGTAGTTACTACAGCTCTATTCAATTCCAACCAATCCTGTTGCAGAATTCATGCTAATATATTTTATAATTTCATTCAATTCTTTCATATTTATTTTTTGTTATACTCATTATCTTCATTATTTAATTTTTCACCTTTATAATTTTGTTCTATGTTTTCTTCTCTTTTAACAAATAATTTCAATATATATTCTTTAATTATTTCATATATTCCTTCTTGTTGTCTTATTTGCTTATCTTCCTTAGTTTTTAATTCTCTTATTATTTTTCCTTCTTTTATCATTTTACTCAAATATGGTGCTATCTCTTCTTTCTTTCCTTGTAAACAATACTTTTAGGTTCATAGGTAGGTACTAGGCTATCGGCCCTAGGGCCTATACAAGCTTAGCCAAAAAGGTACCCTGGCTTTTGCCACCTAAGAAAAGTATTTTCCTGTGCCCCTGTCGAGCAGAGCCACAGAGGTGATCCCTGGGGTGAAGTTCCTATTTCCCATCCAATCATCACGATTTTTCTTGAAGAGTGCTAATGAGGAGCTTTGTTTGATATAGATAGGTAGTTTGTTCCAGAGTATGGGAAGTCTCTGGGACAGGACTCTATCCCTCCAGCATGTTCTGTTTATTGTGTTGACAAGGTTTAGGTCCCTAGAGTGTGTAGCTCTGAGGGATTGGGATTTCTTTAAGTGGAGCATGTCCAACAGCTCTGGGTTTGTCATAGCTTTGTATGTTAGACAGAGATCACCTCTGAGAAGGCGATATGCGATGGAGTAAAGCTGAAGTTTTTTTAGATGGTCTGCGTAGGGCATCTGTTTGAGGCTGGTAATCCTCTCTGTGAGGTATTTCTGTGGCCTTTCCAGTTGTTTTAGATGTCTAGTAAATACAAACACGATGGTGAAATGGAGAAAAAGGAACTAGTAAAAAACTATTCCCCGCCTGTACAGAATCCAAAGAAGGCGATCTCACCAGCGTAGCAGTAAGTCACAATGTTTTAGATGTCTTGTAAGGTACATACCAAAAGGGGCATTGTACTCTATAATGGGTCTAATGAGTGATGAGTAGAGGGGAACAATGACCTCTTTTTTCCTGGATGAGAAACCTTTTGTGATAAGGTGTGCCATGCAGAAGGATTTCCTGACTATTGTGATGATGTGATTATCAAAGGAGAGACTACTGTCCACCTGTGTCCCAAGGTCTCTTATCACACTTTCGGTGTTAAGTAGACTACCACCTATGTGGTAGCTCATGGGTACAGAGTTTTTACCAAAGGGGATAACAATGCACTTTTTAGCATTGTGCTTGAGGCCATGGCTTTGACACCATGCATCTGTCTCAGTGAGGCCCTTTTGCAGGATGTCCACATCATTAGTAGTTTCAGTTATGGCTCCTAGTTTGCAGTCATCTGCAAACTTCATTAGCCAAAGACCTTCTGTGTTAGCCTGTACTTCAGAAAAGTAGATACCAAACAGGAGAGGACCCAGGACTGAACCCTGTGGTACTCCAATTGTCACTGGTCTGAAGTCTGATTTGGAGTCTGCTACTTTCACAGTGTGGGTTCTGTCAGTGAGCCAGTTAGCAACCCATCTTGTGACATAGGGCTTTATACCTAGTTTAGTGAGTTGTTCTATAATTCTAGACTGGGAGATGGTGTCAAAAGCATTGGCGCGATCTAGATAGGCTGTATGAACCACCTTACCCTCGTCCACGGCTTTGGTGACTGCTTCAAAGAAGTCAATCAGGTTTAGGAGACATGATCTGCCTTTTACAAACCTGAAATGGGTGAGGTACAGAGTTTGGAGATTACCAATGTGTTTGTTTATAAGTTCCATGATGATACTTGCAGACCAGGCTCGTTAGGCTAATGGGGCAGTAGTTCACAGGGTCCGTGGTGGCTCCCCCTTTGTGGATTTGGATAACTGTCGCTGTGCACCATTCAGTGGGCACAAAGCCTGAGGTGAGGCTATGATTGAACATGGTGCCTGTTCATTCTGTAGTTCATGTAGAACGCAACCTGGGATGTTGTCAGGTCCCATGGATGCTGTGTTCTTGGCTTTGGAGAGTGTAGTTTTTACCTGTGCAGCCATGATTACAGGAACTTTGCATCTTCCAGTATAGAGATGGGCCCTTTAGGGGTTGGGGGGGGGGGGTAAAGTTAGCACTGAACCTATCTGCCAGGATGTTGGCAATATCAGTTAGTTATGTATATTTAGTCCCACTGTGCTGTAACTCAGAGCAGATCTGAGTGTTGCCATTGAGATTCTTGGCATAACTATAGAATGCTTTGTGGTTGTCTTTAGAATCAGTGGCAATTTTGTTTTCATAACTTGTTTTGGAGGATTTTATGAGGGATCTCAGCTTCTTACTGAGGCTGAACAGGGAGTTCTTCCAGTCATGGGATTTTACTCTTTTTTGCAATAGTTTCTTTCTTCTGTTGTAGAGTTTGTTTATGGCAGGAGACCACCAGATTGGCTTCCTTTTTTTGGAGGATAGCATCTTGGTTCTGTTAGGAATAGCATGGTCCATGCACTCGTGTAAGTGCTTATAAAGTGCATTTGTGTAGGATTCAGCAGTCGTACCTCTATTGTCCATCTGCATGGGTGTCGTGAAGTTTTCCACTTCTGTTTTAAGAAACGTGAAGTTGGCTTTGGAGACATTTTTTTACTGTGGTTTCCCTAATGGGGGGTGGGGGTGGGATGTCGATGTCTAGGCTGCTTAGCTTGTGGTTGGATCTGACCAATGAGGAATTGACCTCTGGTGTGGAACACCGGTTGTCCATGTTGATAATGACCAGGTCTAGGATATTGCTGCCCCTGGTGGGGGTGTGGATAAGTTGATTCAAGGCATTGGAATTTATGAATTACAGAAAATGTTGAGCAAAAGAGCTGATACATGAGTAGTTTTCCCAGTTAGTGGTGGGGTAGTTGAAATCGCCTGTTATTAGAGTGTTGGGTCGTACGCTAATATTTTCTAGTGTATCAAGAAATGAGGAGTGGGAATCCTGGGGCATGGTGGGGGATCTGTAGCAAGTTACAATTTGGATTCCGGTCTTGCCTAGAGTTAGTTGCACTTGTATAATCTCGGATGCATTATGCTGAGCAACTAGCCTGGAGGTGTGGATATTCTTAATGAATATGGACACACCTCCACCTTTAGTGTTTCAGTCCAGGTTAGGTGGCCGAAAGGTGTGGTATGAATTATAGCCTGGTAATACAGGGGTGCTCTCTGGAGCCTTAAGCCAAGTCTCTGTCACTGCACAGATGTCGATGTTCTCCATTTTAAGGAGTGCCTTGAGTGAATGCATTTTGAGGCTTAGACTTCTAGCACTGAGTAGCATTACCCTCAGATTTTACTTGCTTGTACCTGTTATGGTGGTGAATTTGTCATTTGAATCTTGCCAAAAAAAGGCACTATAGGGGTGGCAAGAGCCTTAGCCAGTATCCAGAATCCCAAGGGCAACAGGTGCAGGCCATCTCTGGCAAAGCATCATGGTCTGTCAATCATGTCATCCCAGGCAGACAAATACTGGATCCCCTTAGAATGACACCAGAAGCTTAGCCAATTGTTGAAGTCAATCATTTTGTCCTTGTACTGTGGTATCATTCTGGGTGATGACAGGATGCTACTCAGGGCTAGGGTCATACCTGCCTGGGCTACAAGATCGGAGAGCTCCTCCATGTCTTTTTTCATGTAGTCCAGGGAGGTATGTCTCAGGTCATTCACACCAACATGGACAATGACAGAGTCATATTTGTATTTGTTGTGGAGTGACCTGAGTGTGTGCATTATGTGGCCGATCCTGGCACCTGGCAGGCAGCTGACAGTAACTTTCTCCTTCTTTAACCTGGTGAGTGGAACATCAGTGTGCCTGACTATAGAGTCACCTATGACTAGAGTGTTGGGTACATTGTTATGCCTTATGGGCTGTGGTTGAGTGGCACACTGTGTTTGTGGGCTATGTGTCATTTGGGTTGTGTTGGGGGGTGGATGCTGCATGAGTTTCTGCTTTGGAGGTCTCTGTTGCTTGAGCAGATTTTTATTGAGAGCCTCCGAGAATGTAGATGCGTGTTTTGTGTTGCTATGTGTGTGTTTTGGTGGTGTAGGTTTTGAGGGACTATGTGATGATTGTGGTGTGGTGCAAGTGTTTACCTTCTCCTCTTGACTGTCTAGTCCAGTCTTGGGTGAAGAGAGCTTTGCTTCCAGTTTGGCTATATAAGTGCATCTCTCACAGGTTGTAGTGTTGGGTGGCAGGAGGATAGGGTTGTCTGTGTACATGAGGTAATTGCTGCATTGCCTCAAGATGCCCGGATTCATCAGATAGACAGGAGAAAACACCGGAAGCTGACCCTTAGACATGCCTGGATAGGTGCTTATTTATTAAGTACTAAAAACTGTTTTCCTCTAGACAAGTGAGGAAAGTTGAGTGCTGTAGTAATTTGTAGTTTATTTAGTGCTTGCAAGTTCTGAACAAGTGCTAAGCTCAAAGAAACAGATTTGAGTGCTAAAACTAAAAAAACTGGCTAGTTCTAAGGGAAAATTTAAAGAGCAGACTTTATGGTGCCAGGAATAGTTTAAACCTAGCTAAGCGGCAATACATAAAGTGTATTTTTTTTAATATAACAGTAGCAAATGAGAAAACTGATTTAAACAAATTAACCAATAAAAAGCTAAAAACTGAGCCCATTCCAGCAGTCTTTGATTAGAAAAGTTCTAACTGCACACTCCTGCCACTAGAGTGCAGGGGAACCTTCTCCAAAAAAAGATGGTCTGGATTAGTGCTCAAGTTATACAAACAAAGCTATATTCAGCAGGTCTGAATTTAGTCTTTGCTACAGCAACCAAGGTGTACCAGTTTCAGAAAGAAGCAGTTCAAATAAGCAGGTACAATAAGCCTTTAACCAGAAACTCCCAGCTCCGAAGGGCAGAATTTACCCTCTCCTCCCACAAGAGTGCAGACAACACCTTCTTAATGTAAAATAACTGGCCTGAAGCCCAAGTGCTTAAACCAGAACTAATACACTCTTAGAATAACAGACACCATGCCTTCAATCAGCAACTCACAACTTAGAAGGATGTGAGCTACCTGTCCTGCCACAACAGTGCAGACCACAAACCTTCTTAATGTAAAACAACTGGTCTGAAGCCCACATGCTTCAATCAAAGGCTTAGAATAACAGTTACAATTTAATCAGGCTACTAACAAGCAGTAATAAATGCAGCAGAATAAATGCAATAAAGTAGGAAGAAACACAAATACATTAAAAGCGTATGAATAAAGTGCAATTTTTTTATATAACAATAGAAAACGAGCAAACTCATTTAAATAAATTATCCAGTTAACCAGTAGAAAAGCTCAAAACTGAGCCCTGTTCCAGCAGTCTTCAATCAGACAAGTTCTAACTGCACACTCCTGCCACTAGGGTGCAGGGGAACCTTCTCCAAAACAGATGGCCTGGATTAGTGCTCAAGTTATACAAACAAAGCTAGATTCAGCATGCCTGAATCTAGTGTATGCTACAGCAAACAAGGCACACCAATTTCAGAAAGAAACAGTTCAAATAAGCCGGCACAATAATCCTTTAACCAGAAATTCCCAGCTCAGAAGGACAGAATCTAACCTCTCCTCCCACAAGAGTGCAGATCACAAACCTTCTTAATGTAAAATAACTGGCCTGATGCCGAAGTGCTTAAACCAGAACTAATACACTTTTAGTATTACAGACACTGACCCTTCAATCAGCAATTCCCAGTTTAGAAGGATGTAAGCTACCTGTCCTGCCATAACAGTGCAGATCACAAACCTTCTTAATGTAAAACAACTGGTCTGAATCCCAAGTGCTTAAACTGAAAGGCTTAGAATAACAGTTACAATTTAATAAGGCTACTACTAAGCAGTAATAAATGCAGAAGAATAAATACAATTGAGTACTTTTAAGAAGAGGCAAAAGCAAAATAAAGTGCATTTTTTATATAACAAGTTGTTCATTTTAATTTGATTAATTTTATATATTTCTCTTTCTTTTTCATAAAAAGAATTTTTCTTCTCTACTAAGTCTTTAAATGTTTCATGAGCTAATATCTTATATCTCTCTTTTACTTTTCTTCTTTTCTTCCTTATACATTCTAAAAACACTTTTTTATATTTCTCTTTAAAATTAAGCCACCAAAGAGTCCAGTTCTCATAAAACTCTCTCATATTCAGGTCTATATTAAAATAAATGTAAATAGGCATACCTGTCATAAAAGAGAGGTTACATCAAATGCCTCTTTACCGACACATGAAGACTAAACCTTGAATGGTTAAAACAGCGATTTCTTTCCCTGGGAAAGAAATCGCTAGTACCAAAGACACACAAACACTATTGAAAACATAACTAAATGGGGGGGTTTCTCCACCCACACCCCCCAAGTTAGGGGGCTGTGCCCCCCACACCCCACCTAACTAAATATACCAACTCTGAGATCGCACTACAGTGGGGTAAAGGGCAATCCTTTGGCTCAAGTCAGTGACTTTTTTCCCTGGGAAAAAAATCGCTGGCCTGAGCCTTCACTATTTTCAGACTTCGCTCTTTATGTGTCAGTGAAGAGGCGTTCGATGTAACGTCTCTTCGTAATTTTAATATAGACCCCCCCCCTCATATTCATATGATTTTTCCATAATTCCATAAGTTCTTTTTTCTCTCCTAAATCTAATTGCTTTTCATTAATTCTCTTTATTCCTTTTCCTCTTCTTATATATTCTTCATCTTCCTGTACTTTAACCCATGTAGCCACATGATCTGAAAATCCATCATACTTCATTCCTATTTTATAACTTTTAATCAGATACTAAAAAATAATCAATTTCTGTCCTAATTTCATTCCTTTTGTAGGTTCAGTGGTTACTCTCCCCTACACTTAACTTTTCACTTCTCATAATTTCTTTAACAATTTGAAAATAACAATTGCTCTTATTTTTTCTTAAATTACAATTAAAATCACCCACCACCATAATGTCCATATTTATACAAACATATTCAAGATTATTTTTAAACATCATTTCTCTCTCTTTTTTGTTACAAATGTCTATAAAGCTAAAATTCTATACACATATTTTCCATATCAAGTCTATTACCATAATTCATCCTAGTTCCACTGTGGTTGCTTTCTTGACATGATATGCATATGCCCGAGCATGTTTCTTTCCCCATGTTCCAAACTACCACACCAGTCCAAAGTTTTTCAGTTTGTGTTCTTTCTTCCTCTGTTAATAATCTAACTTCTAAAACAAAAATATGTATATCTACTGCAGCACATCATTGTATTATACCTATTCTCCTTTTAAGATTTTTCATACTGTTCGCATTTAAAGCTAATATTTTCAGCTTTTAAGAACAGTTAGTATATAAAAAATGTTTACCCTTTTCCTTTCTTATTTTTTCTAAGCATTATATGTTTGCATTTTCTTTTCCTTTAACTCTTTTCCCTATCAATTTAGTTTTTATTTCTTACTGTGAACCAATCAGCTTCTTCCTCACTTGTCTCCTCTGTTTCTTTTTCCTTGTTATGTTATTTAACTTCATGTATACGCTGTTCCTCAGTCACATCTTTTTGTACATTTTCTTGCATAACACCATTTTTCTCTATTTCTCCTGAATAACATCATTTTCTTGCACATTCATTTTATATTCTAGACATACATGACTAGTATTGCCACATTTTTGCACTTTAAATCACATTTTCTTTTGCATTATGCCCTGTTTTGCCACATAAATAACATCTTTTTTAGCACATTAATTGATTAAATAATCATTTTTTTCCATAAAAAATAACAAGCCTTTGGTTGACCTGTGTATTTCACAAAACCCCTATTACCATGAACATCAATAATACTAGGTATGTGTATAGCATTATCATTTTCCATTTTCAGTATTACTCCACATTCCCATCCGCTAGTCCATAGCCCTCTTTCATCATATATTTTTGTAGTGTATATTACTTCTTTGCATATAGTTAACAAATGTTCTTTGTTCCTTTGCTTCAAATTCAGTTCTAACCTGGATCGTTATTCTTTTCTTTTGTTTGTCTGTAAAAAGCTTGCACCACATATTCTGACCATGGATTAATAGTTTTCTTTTGTTCATATGCACCCAAACAATTTTCCATGACCTGCCCAGTCTCAAATATTAAGTCACAAAAAGTCTATTAATTAAAATAAATGCTCTTACCTCTTTTGCTTTGACACCCAGAGGTGCTATAACAGAGTTCCAAACCTCATATGTGTCCAAAATTTCTTCTTTTTTACTGCTCACACATATTGTATACTTCTTTTTGTTTCTTTTTCTTCTTTGCTCCTTCACACACAGTTTGTGCATAAGTTTTTGTCCCTTGAACTTTTTCTGGCACAATCTCTTCTTCTCCTTTTTCTTCTTCTATTTTCTCCATGAATTCACTCCATGAAATTGCTGCTCCACTTCCTGGCTCACTTTGGTTTACCATTTATTCCAAATAATCATCCTGCAACCCCCCCCCCCCAATTGGAGGGTTGCAATTATGCATTTTTCAGAGGTAACTGTCTCCACCTTCAAACAATCTCCTCTGAAAGTTTTCCTCTGAATCTATCTCTGTTACAGCTACAATCTCCTTTTCCTCCAATGTCACTGTTTTTTCTGCACCCACATCATCAGAAAAAAAAACTCTGGTATCGATTCTACCATTTTAACTACATTTTCAACAACTTTCACTCCATTTTCAGCAAAAGCCGAATCAGCCACTTTTTCTCCCTGTTCCTCCTGGCTGCCTCTGCATCTGGACAGGAAAGAGGAAGTCAGGATGTGTAACACTCAAAGCCTTCCCTGACTACCAAGAGTAGGGGAAGTTTCCTGATGCCCTGGCCAAATTTCCCTAGTAGTATAATTATCACCTCGGGTCTCCTCTGAAAAGAGGTTACTAGTCTAGTGGGACTAACCAGATCAACAAAGGATAAAAAAATAAACAAAAAAATAAATAAATGTAAATAGGCATACCTGTCAACTTCTTGGCACAAGAATTCTGGGTAAAGCCAAAAATAATGGCTGTGGGGTAAAGAAAGGTCCAAAATCTGAGATGATTTTGAAATGTTACTATAACCCCATAAAAAGTTAATAGAACAACAGGTTTGAATCAATATGCAATTTTGAAAATTAAAACTATGAAACGGTAATGTCTAGCATTATCAACTGACTGTAATCTTCAATGATTTTTCATCTGTGCCAAGTATGCACTACCTGAGTGTCTATTTAAACTGGTTAAGATCAGTCTATCAAAAGGGTTTGTGCCTTATACCCGGAAAACTGTGACTCCTCTACACAAGGGTGACCACACTACAGATCTAAGTAATTATAGGCTAATTAGCCTCACCAACCTTATATGTAAAGCCATAGAATGTATCATAGCATTACTCATTTATGCAGATATAAGCAACTTAACCAATCTAAATTCCACTCAGTTTGGTTTTATGAAGTACAGGTCTTGTCTCCTAAACCCAGTAAGCTTATGTGAAAAGGTTACAGAGACTGTGAACAGCATAATATTTTTCATGACCAGACCAAGCCTTTAGACACTATCCCCCATGCTGGTATTACTGAAAAGCTAGACAAATGTAATGTAATGTAATGTAAACCCCTACACTGTCTGCCCAATTGCAAACTGGCTATCCAACAGATCCCAAGTAGTGAAAGTTTCTGGTCCCCTTTCTGAATGTAAAATAGTAACTACAAGTGTGTCACATGGATCAGTGCTGGGCCCTCTCCTGTTTTGCATATATTTTGCAAACATCCAGGCCAAATATCACTGAAGTATGGTTGACTTAGTTTGTTGATGTCAGCAAGCTCTGGGCACTGTTATCTGTTCATCAACTGATAACTAAACTGCTTCAACAAGGGTTGGGATATGTACATAGCTAGTGTATTGTAAACACTCTCAAGCTAAATGCAAAAAAGTGCAGCATACTAGCATTTGGCAAAAGATCTGTTCCCACCTCATATGTTTTAAGTGATACTCCTGTTCAAACAGATATGATAATAACAGACCTGGCTATTTATGAAAACAACTTACTGTCATTCAGTTATCAGGGTTCTGCCATAGTCTGGAAATCCTTCTGTCTGGCCCAGTTAATTTACAAGTGAATATTTTCAAGATCCAAAGAGGTCATTTTAGCACTGTACTCTGCCATTATCAGACCCATCACCAAATACAGTGTTCCCTTTGGTTGTAATAGATTACCACATCTCTCCTTTATATTCAGTAGCCTGCTAGCTGCTCCACAGTGACCTGTGCCTCGATTTTCAAGCCAAGAAACACACAACCCTATTTGTTTCCATAAAACCAGTGTCTCTACAAATACATTTATTATGGACCTAAATTTACAACAACAAATAAACAAAATTTGCTGTATGGATAGGTTACTCAGTGTATTCTCAGCCTGTGGATCAAGTTACCACAACAGGCCATGCAAAATGCTACTTTATCAGTCTTTAAGGCTAGTCTTGATGATGAAATGGGCAGACACAAATTTACACTGGGGTAATCATGCATGGCCCTGCTTGATTTGGGAGGTAAGCAATATAAAGTGCTTATTAAGGGTGGCAAGAATTTTTATGTGTACCAACTTAAAAGTGTTTACAGCTAGGTAACTTTTGGCCTCTGTGATTTTTTGACTGATGTTGTTCTTATGTAAAACACATACCATCTCTGCAAAGACTGAAGTGTTGCTAACCTGTGCTTCTAAAATATCCATACATTGCAGCAGCTACTTTGGGGGGGGGGCTGTTACCCATAACATGTATGGCCACCAGTGCACTGACCACCCTTGTTCTGCTCATGTCGTGTGGAGCTTACAGCACCCACTGTGGACTACACCACATTCTGAGGCATCCCATGCTGGCTAGATCTGTCTGCGACATACTGTCCTGTACTATCTAACTGTGTGTCTGGTGTGAGTACCACAGTCACAGAGACCTTGTCCCCTGGTTGGGTAATAGATCTGGATTCTACATTTGCTGTGTCCAGCACAGACACTGTGCAAACCCCAATTATGTAAAATATTTGTTACTATCATTGTCAGAGTCAAAGTTGTTAACAACTTGAGACAGTGGTACATCCGCAGTGGAGGAGCCAGATAGTACATCACCCATGAAGACACCAAACAAAAATTCAATGATAAGTAAGACAGTCACCATTACTTTAATCCCAGTTAAGAAATGAGAAACACTGCATAAGCAGTAAAACATAGACCTTACATTTTATAGGTGCTCTTCTACTTTGAAGCACTGATGTTCTTACCCAACAAAGCATTAGCATAGCTAGGGTGGGGTGAACTCCAAGAACAAAGTGTTATGGGACACACTTAGCAGATCCTGATTGTTCTTAACTGGAGTATTGGCATTTATCTGCTGGTGTATTGCATTTGCTGACTGCACTAAAGCATTATAGTAGTCTGCATGTGCCAAAAACTGTAGCATGTGCTTGTTAAAATGTAGCAAATGATTTGTTATAGTGTAAAAAGAGCAGATTTTTTTTTTTGCTGCTCCAAGTCTGAGGTGTGTAGATGGTGGAAGAATAGACTTGGTGTGATTCTTATATAAGGAATGCCAGATCAGGAGTGGAACTTTTTTCCCCCTGAACATAAACTAGAGAGGGGGTGACAAACTGGGATATAGTAGCTAGTGCCAGAATAGCTAGCTACACATCTGCAACAAAGGAAACTAAATTTATTTATAATTAGTGGTGTGCAGTATAATACACAGTTAAGTGGTATGCATTCCCTTCAGATATACTTTGGTTTCATTTTGAAAAAGTTTACATACCATCTTCCATGCTCAGCAGGCATAAACAGTTCTATCTAAGATACCTGGATGACATTTACATTTTATGGTCATGTGATTAAGCTGCAATGAATGATTTTTTTTTTTGTATTTTTAAATGGTACCACTGACTTTTTGAAGCTTACACTTTCTAGTTCAGTGCACCCTGTTCATTTTTAGGCATAAACATTTCCAAACAACAGGTGAGTAGAAGGGATGGGTATACTATTTTTTCATAAGTCTACCTTCAGAAACAGCTTCTTACATTTTGGAAGTTATCAAACTACATCTTCAAGACACAATTTGTCAGACTTAAAAGATTAGTCTTAATGGATGGGATGTTTATGACTGAAAGCTCTGTTTCTTGACAGAGGCTATATTCAAGAGCTACTAGACTCTGTCTATAAAGAAATACTGAGTGGCAGGAGGGGCTTACTACCACCAATACTCAGAAACTTGTAAAAATACATCAGAAGTTTGGTGCGTCAGTACTAGACAAGAAATCTGTCAAATAAATTTTGGTAAAGTAATAGAAAAAGCATTTACTTCTGATAATTTAATCAGTAGGTTAGGAGACAACCCCAGTTTGTTCTTTCATTCTTTCTTCTTTTTTTGTATAAATTACAGCAACATTAAGAGCCTGTTTGAGAGGAACAACACAAATAACTGTAATAGGAAGTGTGACATAGTATTGTGCCAGTAAACAGTGCTGTTACATTTACCAAAGCCACAGTTTTCCAGTTAAAGGTTACTGTAGGGTCATCCCATGTCCAAGATGGCACATCATGCCACATATGGTGTACTTTAGCTCACTTTTAGTACACAGTTTGCTTCATTTTATGTAGGAAAAACTTGAAGGTGAATATGGGCTCCATTATATGAGCATCTGCATAGTATGTCAAATAAAGAACCCAAAAATGTATTATGTAAACATTCAACGTTTTACAAGCATTTTAAAAGATTTCACTCCATCCTTCCATCCTTCTAGGAAATGTTTTGAAAAGAGTGTGCGGGGGGGGGGGGCGCTAGGAGGATACCATGGACTACAGAGAATTATTCGTATCATATTCAGTTAAATTCAAGGATACTTCCCTGGCTCTGTGACAGCTTTTCAATAGCCTCTGTGCTGAAATTAAGATCTGCTAGATTGTGATTGCTTATCACATGATTTTACTTGATTCATGGTTTAACATTCTGAATAAGTCTGACCTGATTAGAGAGTGAAGGCACCAAATAAATTGCATTTATTGTCTGGATATCACGTGGTTTACTTATTTTTTAATTTTATGGTTTCACTTATAGCAGGGCACTGTTATTTGTTTGTGTTACATGTATAAAATACCACTAACAGTTATGTGTAACTGTACTGCTGCTGTAATGCTCATGGCCGTTGAATCAAATCCCCCATTAAGTAATAAATACATGACTGCATTACAATAAACAAGTACTTTCTGAACTGTAACCACTAACAAAAAAACTGAGCATGCTCTTATATAGCAACAGCAGACACATACCTCACACCAGTATAACCTTGTACTTCATTTCACAATGGCATTACATGATTTCCAAAACCTATGCTTTCCACCTTTAATTCTGAATTGTTCTTTCACTTCAAGCAGTTTGAACCTAAGTTACATCTCCTTAGTACATCCACTTGATTGCATTTTTTACTGCATTAGTAGCTTATAAATGGTCCCATTACATTCAGACATCACATTGCAAATAAACTGCATAGACATCTGAACAAATAGATACCTCTTGAAGGCAGAACAGCTAAGAGAAGTCAGAAAAAGTTAAGGTTTACCTCACAAAACAGATTTGTAACTTACTTTTCAAAAATGATGTACACATTTGATAGAACTGAGTTGCTGCCAGTACTGTTCTGTAGTATGACGACCCTCTTGGCAGCTGAAAGGGTTTATATCACACAGATTCAAAGTTTTAAACATGGTACTTATTGTAATGAGAGTCTAATTCATGAATGTGTCTAAATCACACTTTCTATACATCTTGTCTTTGAGCATAGTCAAGCTAAGAGGATATCTTACTCTCATGAGCCCACATGAATACCTGCATCACATATTGAGCATTTGTGGGCAATTTGTTTTTAAAACAGATATGTCATATAATATAATTCACATTTGCAGCTGATGGAGGTATAAAAAAGCACATTTGTTCTCAAAGTTAAGCTTCATACATCTACTGCCATTTCTCTGAACTTCATTCCACCCTAATAAGCCAACATTGTCAGCATTACATTTTAAACACCCGACCAAAGTTTGTATTACTAAGACGGTCCTATGTTGTATGTTAGATACATGCAGAAACACAAAATAGGCATGACCACAAGAGGGTCAGTCTTTATTCTGTCGAATGAGACCCATGGTATGACCATTGCTTCTAACAGCATTCTGCATGGCAGAGCACCCTGGTGGTGCAGTAAAGAATCAAACATTTTCCTATACTTGTTACACAGGGATCACTGTAAGTGCCTACTTGGGGACACCAAGGAGGGTCCCAAGTATAAGGTGGACATCTGGGACAGTCTTTCCAGGGATGTCTTGGATGCAACTGGCATACCTCGCTCTGGCAAACAGTGCAGCCACTATTGCAGTGACCTGTGGAAACACCATCCTAAACATCTGAGCCAATGGGAAAAAGAGATCAGAGTAAGGACACCCAAGATGCATTGTGAGCTATCTGTCCAGTCTATAGAGATAATTGCTTTCCTACTTAATACATAGAAAGTTGTAGGCTTGTAACTAAATGTTCATATGTTACTCAACAACTCAGACAGCAATACAAAGAGGACCATCTCATATACAAGAAGAGGATTGAAAGGCTTTCCAGGCAAAGGGCTGCATATTACTTTACTGTCTTTATTTAAGTGTACTTGTTTTTAAAAATGTTATTACTGTGTAAGTTGTGTGACAGCAGCATGCATTACCAGTCACCCTAATGCGGAAAGAGTGGGTATGTCTAGATGTATTGGTATTGATACTGATGTCTGAATGCTAGTCAGAGCATGACTGAATATTTATTCAGGTAGTGTGTCTGTGACCATACCAGTAGGCCTGTATTTATATATCTATATCTATATATATCTATATACCTATATCTATATATATATATATATATATATATATATATATATATATATATATATATATATATATATATATAGTGTGTGTGTATATATATATATATATATATATATATATATATATATATATATATATATATTATATATGTATATATGTATATATATATATATATATATATATATACACACAAGTTTTACATTACACTAGATGTTCAGTAACTCACAGTGAGGTCCCAGCACTTTCTAAGCAGAGTAAAACTCCTACACATGTGTATGATAGGTACAAATAGTACACCATCAGAATAGGATGGCACATCACGGCTTAGAACCCTTTACGTATCAGATGATTTTTACAACTGTACTTATTATTTGTATGCTATCTTTGTCTAAATTTTAGAGTCAGTTGATTGATTTTATACCAATTTGTCTCCCCTTTCTTTGTTGCCAAACCTTTCTTTTTAACTTAATTTATTTTTGTTATGCTGTTTCACTCCCTTTACTTTGCAGTTATATAAGGTAGCTGCTGTGCCATTGCCATTGGCCCAGAGAGCCCCTGCATCTCCCCCAGCAACATCACAGGCGGTCTCCTCAGTGGCTTCACCTGGGACAGCAAGGTAAGCACCTCTCCTGGCCTTGGCAGTGTTTCACTGGTTGGAAGGAATATCATCTCCATCTGTGTCACTGCCAGGGGTAAAGAGTCTGTGACCTGAAGGGTGCTGGTGGAGTTGGTGGGTGAGCTGTTAGACAAGTAGCTGGAATCCAACAATGATCACCTGGAAAGTCTCCTCTTGTGACTAGTAGAGTAACATCACCTGCTGGCCCTGCCAGCAACATCTCAGGCAGGATGAGTGGGGAGGTTGGAGGGGAAGCTTTCTGACCTCTCACTGGGAATCACATGGGATCACATGGGCAATGTGGTATCCGAGAGATACCCATACTATCCCCATCAAGTGTAGCCCTCCGCTGTTTGTTGTCCAGTTTTCCCCATCATCAGCATCCTCCCCTTGTATTATGTCTCTGACTTCACTGACCCCCTTCAGTGTGCCAGCACCTCCCCTGTCCACCAACAGTCTATGTTATGTGTTTGGCTTTATCCCTGCTACCTACCTTCATCCTCTTACTATACCTTCACCTTCCCTTAAATCATTCCCTTGGCTTCCTTTTGGGAAAAAATAGGTACATGTCTTACAAAAAATAATAATAAAAAACCCCATAAAAACATGTTACCCTCCCTCTCTGTACCTCTTCCCATTTATACTTTCTCTGTTTTCCTTGTGTGATTTTTTTCAGCTTTTTGCCTCCTTTTTCTTACTTTTCTATACTCCCCTTTGGTTCTACCATGAAGTGTTGATTTTCCCAATCCTGAGCATTGAAAATGGTGAAAAATAATGCATGAAACACAGCATTGTGCCAAAATTAACTTAAAATCATTCCACAACTCCCCCAAACTTATATATATATATATATATATATATATATATATATATATATATATATATATATATATATATATATACCATATTCATGATCGCACAAACTCAAAGAAGTTAATCGTTGCCAATGCACACTCATAAATCATACCAGCAATGATTTCCTATGGAAAACAGTGATCAGAGTTATGTTCCTCTGCATTTTTTGAATTGAGCTACTAATGCTCAAGAAATTTCTCCCTGACAACATGTACAGGAGCCATTAGTGTGGCTAAAAATCACATTAAAGTAGGTATATCCTTTAAAATATCTTGCCACTTTCCTTGTATTCTCCCTTCTTAGCATATGTGTATGCACTGAGGTGCATTCATCCTCTAAGCTTGGCAATTTTCTCTGACCTCATAGCCACTACTGTAGATTTCCCTGTTGCTACAAGTCCTCCTCTGACTGCAAGCAAGATTAATAATTAGCTGTGGCCCAAGGAGCAAAGTTAATTGAAAATGAGCTGTCAGTATACCTTTCAACTTCTTAGCACAAGAAATCTGAACAAAGCCTAATATGGCCAAAAAATAGGGACACATTTTAAATATTGTTTTTATAAACATAGAAAGTTGCTAGAATATCAAGATTTATGTTAGCGTGCATTTTCTGAATGATATGAAGTCTGAATCTTAAATACATGTAATTATTTAGTGACTTTTTTGTTAAAAAAAACACAATTTTTATGAGGAACAGACAAAAATTATGAGGCAGAAATCTGGACATTCTGCAAAAATCTGTACAGGTGAGACATATCTCATCTTCTTGCGAGCAGTACCTCCAGAAAGCAACTTATGATCATCCTGGGCATGTTTCTGAAAGCCATGGTTTATTTTTATTTAGTTTTCCAAAAGTGAAACTTCTTCTGGCAATCATTGTTGTCTGAGAAAGAAATGTTACAGACATACAAGGTGGTATTCGGCCATTTCCTGCTCATCTCAGTTCATTAAGACATGGCATCTGTACATAAAACACATCATTCCACTGTTTCTGAGTTCTAGATTCAGTACTGCATAAAAATAATAGTCCATCCTCTCTCCTTCTCTGATTTATACATGTTTAATATTAATTGACTGTCTGCAGTTAATTACACTATTAACATGCAGCAATTAAGCCATCTAACCTTTTGGAGTAGCTTTGCTTTGTACAGAATGGCTGAAAGGTGCAGTAGCTTAACACTCAGCTCTTATGTCAAGCTGTGCCATTTGTCAGTGCTAACCTAATGGCTGCCTGTCCTGCCTAAACATAATGTTCTTAGTTAATTAGAATAAGGAAAAGTTTCTTTTCACTGACTTCTCAAGGTTCAAGCAGGTTCCATTTGTATTTAAATTCCAGAAAGATATAGTTTTATTTTCTGACTTTTATCAATGCAGAAAGTCTACAAAAGTTCAGAAATTATATTTTATTCTTTCAAAAAAATCACATGTAGAATTTCAGTTTTTTAAAACTTGTTCAAAATAAGATCTTACTTTGCTATCCAAATTAGTCTAAGCTATACATACCTTATAATATGCAAAACTGTATAATTTTCTTGACCATTCTGTCCCACATGTATAAGTGGAACACTCATTTATATGGTAGTATAAATAACAGCTATGTTGCCAGTTATTTATATTGTACAATACTATATAATTTCTCTAATTGTATTGTGAGCAAATTCTGGTCCTTATGCTAGATTACACTTTTAATGCTGTAAAGCCCTTGAAATGTTTGCATGTTTAAGGCTTACACAGTATTCTTTCCCACAAAATCTCCCCTGGAAAAGAAACACCTCTAATGTAATCAGTTTCCCAAACATGATGGAAAGTTAAGTGGGTAAGTTTAAATGCATACATTTCTATTCCCTAATCTGCAAATACATAATTTCTTTTTATATAGGTACTCATTGGTGCCAGAGTTTCTTTTTGTGTACCAGCAGTGATTTTAAGTGTTCTGTCTTTTTTTTTTCCCCATACTTGCACAACTGGGAAATTAGTGTAAGTCAATTAGATGGGTGAGGGGAGTTGCTTTTCTACAAAAAAAGTGTTGGTGGTTTAGTCTATTTGACACCTCGGCTGCTTCTTTTCATCCTGCTGAAGATTCAGTGAATTAAATCTTGCTGAAATATTGGGGAAGAACTGTAAACACTGTGTTTACCAAGGCATGTACACATAACAAATTCAAAACCGCAAACAAATGAAATAGAAATACTTACAATGAACCTACTGCAATTATTGATGCAAATACTTGAAATATAACATAGTAAATCTTAATTTCATGAGTTATCTGTAAAGAACTGTACATATTATAAGTTTGTAGGGGAAAAATATAAAAATATCACTTAGGAAATAGAAGTCATCACATTAAACTAGAGAGTAAGAGGCTCCTTATAAAAAGAATGCAAGGTGTAAGAAACTTATCTTATTCAGAGTGCCTTAAAGTCCTTTCCCTTTAGTCAGTCTCCTATAGGTTGCTGAGGGGTGATCTATGTCTGGCTTACAAGGCATCCATAAACCCCACACTTATGAATCTCCTAAATATTCATGTCAAGAGTACCAGAAATACAAGGTCTATGGACCTGAATTTTGTCTGTGACTTAAACAGAACATGCTGGAGAGACAGATATGTGTCCCAGAGACTGTACCTCCAATGGAACATGTGAAGCTGAGTTTGTCTATTACCCAGTTTAAGTGCAACCTAGACCAATGGATGAGGAATAGGAAATTTACACCGGGCCTGGCACCCATGTCCCTTATGAACAGATGTAGCTTATAAATGCCTGGCCCTCAATGTCCTGTTTGGATACAGGACACCAGTATTCTATCAGGAAAACTTGGCTAGACTTAGAAAGACCCTCCCTAGGTCATTAGCCTAGTAACAATCTATGAATCTAAATGCAACATTATGTTGTTGGTACATTTCAGTATTTAAAAAAATCCAGTATGAGCATTTTTACCCTTTTATATCTAAAGATTACTGTCAATGTGTTTACCTATATGAAAATTGATTTTCAAATAACAATTTGCACAAGATCCATACACTTTCATGTAACTTTTTTTTTTCAAAACAAGGAAAAATATAGAACACTGTTCATAGTTTTGCAGACTATATCACTGTACAAATGCTAGACATGATAGTAAAATACACAAAGCATAGTTGATATAGATGTCATTCCCAAGCAGAGCCGTACACTGGTGTGGGAAGATTTGGCAAGCACTATGTTGTGATTTATGTAAGACAACAAAAGAAAAATGAAATGAGAAAACATAAATGCTCATGAGGTGATCCTCAGTTCAGATCATTTGTGTAGGACTTTTGAGGAAGGGCATAACACTTGAAGCAAACCTACAGAAATATCTCAAAAATATAAACCTTTTCCACACAGCTGTTGTACAGGCTGTGCATAGCCCATGTACACATACATATGACAAAAAGTGTGGTATATAATCTGTTTCAAGCTAACTGTATCCAACTCTGGACACACATTTGAATGAACTGAAGACATATTTTTGTCAACCAGATCTTTTGGAACCCAAGTGATGCATCATTCATCCTCTGAATACCATCCAAATAGCTCAAGGAGATTTACCCTCCATAATTCACTGAAATCAGTGGTACAGAATGCAAAAGGTTAATGAGGACACCTGGAAACTAGTTCTTATATCATATGCACACCAGAGCTGGATGTGACCCAAGAAGCATTTAGATACAGGATGCATTTTTTTTTCTTCATATTGCAGGTAGCCTGCATTTATGACATCAGTGACTGTACATGACATCACTGCTCCAATATATTAATATATAGATATATACCTAAACAATCATTTGATCCTTCTTATTTCCTCACTTATCACACACCACTAACCAGTAAAAGACAAATATAACAACTGGAACTTCCACATTCCTTCATCCACTTCTTCCACCTCTTCACTCATTTAAATTGTTATATTTTAAAACTTCCTTACTCCCTTTCTCATTCATTTTTATTTATCTGTTAACTAGATAAGCTCAGTGAACACGTGTCCCTTTTCAGTGGCAACTTGGGAGCAATGGCTTGTTAACTGACTTTTTGAGAGTCACACAATAGGCAAACGGAGGTGGAAGGATTCAGACCCTGTAGTTGGACTATAGGAAGCTGTTCTGTTAACAGCTCAGGGCCTTAATCCCCTGTGCTAACTGCCAAACTTTTGCTATTTCAATATTCCATCCTAAATTATTCAATTTTTTATAACTCAGTACTTTCCCCACATCTGCCTTTCTATAATACACATATTCCCTGCACTACTATCCCATCTGTTACCCACCTTTCTCCATAAGATTGCCCAACATTCTGTACCCACAGTGAATTATTCTCCATTTGTATCCAAATAATCTTTCTTCCTTTATCTTATGCATCATAATTTCTTTAACTATACCAGTTTCCGGAAACAAACACACATACACACACCCAACCCCCCCACACACACACATGCGCGCACGCACACATGCACACACACACACACACACACACACACACACACACACACACACACACACACACACACATACTAACACACGCACACACACACACACACACACACACACACACACACACACACACACACACACACACACACACACACGTGCGTGTTTGCATGCACACACACACACACACACACACACACACACACACACACACACACACACACACACACACACACACATCCTGCCCTCTCTCTGCAGCTTAATTCTTCCCAATATATTTTGCTGTAGTTCCTTCCAAAACCCTTCTCAGCTGACTATCTTAGAACATTTATCTTATATGTTTGCATAATAGCGTTCATATTTTACACCTTCTTCACCTCTGACCATTATACCTGACTGTCACAAGTCTTCTCTTACATAATCCATTCATCTCTTGGCTGGACCTCCTGATTTCCTCTTTCCTGTTTCTTGCACACCTTTTTCATCATATTCTTTTTTGCCTTCCTGCATATGCGACCAAAACACTGTAAGCTGTTCTCCTTGACCTTATCTGCATATGGGGCTACTTTGGCTTCTGCTCAGATGTTCTCAAGTTACTGAAAAATAAAAAACAGCACCATTAATCTGGTTTCCCACTCTTTTTCTCATTTTACGTTGGATTGAGGTGCCATGTCAGTTGCTGCCACTTCTCTTAATTCAGAACCAATCTCTTACCTTCTTCAACAGTCATACCACCCATTGCATATCTTCTTTCAGTCAATTCAGCCATCTCTTTTCTGAGCTGATAATGCCTAACCAGCTGCCTGAATTTCTAAATTCACATCAATTAAATGACATTCATCACAGATTCCAAAGTCAATACAGCACTGCATATTGTACTGTTCCTGTCTTGTTGCTTTTAGTAGAGCAATTCAACTGAATTGTGTTTATAAATATCAGGAAAACTTCTGATAAAGTGTCATGTCCTATGCAATTTAAATAACTACAGCTCTATGGACCTGACACCTCTGCAGTAACCTGTCATAAATAATTCCCAGGAAAGAACAAACATAGTACAAACTAAATAATGTCATATGAGTAAACCATGAAATGTAAAGCTTCAACATGCCCCCCACACACATTGTTGACACCCAGGTACTGTAAACACTTATTTTTGTATATGACTTATTATTTTTCTTCTTCTGCATTTGTTAGAATACTTATTCAACCTATTATATTATCTGTTGGTTGGTCCTACTGTGGTTTCATAGCTGTTAAATTTAGGAAATATTAAAACTGAATCCAAGCCACACTGACTATAGCATTATCTTTTGTTGCAGTTGTGTCTTCGATGTAGACTTCAGTGCCGGTCTTTGAAATTATCTTTCTAGAAGAAATGGAAATTTCATACCATAATGTTTCATAGGGCAGGGTTAAACAGACTCAATTAGAGTAAAATTATTAAACCTTCTGAATGGAGTCTAGTCACTTTATCAAATTTAGCATTATGGAACACAACTCACAAGAGTCACTTTTCTGGCTATCTATTAGCATAATAAATGTCAGTGTTAAAATCCAAACCAGTTCTTGCAGCACCAAAAGGTTATTTCACATCTGTTTTGCTAAAATGTTTTTGCAGAAACAGTAGAAGCTCTCATTTCTTCTTTACATAAAGTAAGCTAATAAAATGACTGTAAATACTTATATCTAAAATTTCAGGAGATATCACAATTAAGACCTTGACATGAAAGCTAGAGACTGTAGTCTCTTTACTACCATGCTACATTATGCAGTACACACACACACACACACACACACACAGAATACCTTGCACATGACGTAGGTAGACTGTGTATCTTGAATTCTATCCCATTTTTTTTTTCATCCAAGATAGACATTTTATGTTGTCTAGCTATTTCGTACATTATAAAAGCATATTATAATCATGTTACAGGCCGAAGTTAGCCTATGTTTTATATGTATAGTTTGTATCTACATAAAATCAGAAGTAAGAAAGTGAAGTTATGTTATTAATTTTCCTATTGATAACTGTCATATAAAGATGATATTATGTGACACAACATAGATGTGAGAGAAATTCATAAGATATAAACTTTTCTAGAATGGTTATCTGTAATTAAATTGCTCTTATTATGTGAGAGATTGTACTAGCAGAAACAAAAACTGTTCACATAGCAGAACAATTCATTATCAGGACATTGATGCTAAAATTAGTGTATTATGTCATATTTTACTGGCAAAATATGCATGGAAGTATAGACGATAAAAGAAAAATCCATGGTATCCCTCAAATTCTCAGAAAACCCAGTATGCAACCTATACTGGGTCAAAAACAAACCAAGCAGAAACTTTGCAGTGTGGAATCTTATGATCCTATGATCCTATGATCCTATGGAGGGTATGAAGTTCACTCCTTGAAATATGTTATGCACCTAGTTCACTAATGAAAACTGAACTTTAAAATATGTGCTACAAAATAATAAAGTAGTAGGGAGCCCACAGTTGAGTTAAAAATGGAAAATCCTTTATTGAAACACATAAACAAGCTACCCTTATTGAGTATAATGAAAAGCATTAACAACATTTATTATTTATATATAATCAAGTTATTTGGAGCAAAGCAGTGGTTACAAAGGGTGGTTCTGTTAAGAGCAATAAAAGCATTAAACTCATTCCTTTAACCAAGTCCCCCTAACCCCTTAACACCGTAGTATAAACTGAAACTGTATTACTTATAATATAAGATAATATAGAATATAATATAAGATAACATAGAATATAATATAAGATCTTATATATTTTAATTTGTCTCTTTTAAGTTTCAGTTCTAAGGTAGCTGAGTATCAGTTTACACTATGGCACTAGGGGGTTAGGGGGACTTGGGGTTAAAGGATTGAGTTTAATGCTTTCATTGCTCTTAGCAGAGCCACCCTCTGTAACCACTGCTTTGCTCCAAATAACTTGAATGAGTGTTTTTAATGCTTTTCTTTATACTCAACTAGGACCATTTGTCTATGTGTTTCAATAAAGGATTTTCCATTTTTAACCTACTATTTTATTATTTTGTAGTATGTATTTTAAAGTTTGATTTTTATTAGTGAAATAGGTGAATAACATATTTCAAGGAGTGGACTTCACACCATCCACAATGCAATGTTTCTGCTTGGTTTGAAGTATAGATGATACACACACACACACACACACACACACACACACACACACACACACACACACACACGCATGCACGCACTCATGCACGCATGCACACACACACACACACACACACACACACACACACACACACACACACACACACACACACACACACACACACACTTCTTGACTTCTGCTTTTAAGTGATAATTGTACATACAAATGATACCCTATATATAAAACATATTGTAAGTGCTAATGTGACCCAGAGATTTTGGGCCACAGTAGCCTTGTAACATTAACTAAATTATCTTGTGTGGCTCATTGAAAGGAATGCTTGCATTAATGTGGGAAGAACCGTAGTAAAGAGTGCCACATTACAGACAGGCTGCTATCAAAGGAGATGTATGGAGTCTTATTTCTTATCAGAAGTTTAATGCTAAGGCTCACAGAGGTGAATTTAGGAAATGCAGGAAGTTACACACCCAGCAGCAATCCAAAACTAAGATGTTGAAGTATCATTCTAAACGACATCCATTTCAAGAATAGTACAAAACTGGGGCAATGCACTTCATATAATGCACTGCTGCTCTGACAGTAGAAACAAATAAAGGGAACTCCATGAACATGTGTATTTAAGCTTTGTCAAGAGTTTTAGTTATGGACTTACACAAAGAAATTACTAAAAAATTCAATACATTTGGTAGTTAGGGCAACAAAATGGTTACTAAAATGTTTGGCAGGTAAGACACATGAGAATGGAAGGGTCATACACTGTAAGATGCAATAACAAATGTGATGCCAGAGATTGCACTGTCTGGGTTAGTACTATTTAGTGTATATGAGGTTAATATAAACCAGGATACACTTGTTTCCTGAAAACACAAAACCTACAGCACTATCAGTGCAAAAGCAATTTGCACCAGCATAACCTGGAGAAGCTCACTTGATAATAAAGCAAGTGTCCTTATTCAGATAATTTAAAAAGTGTCACATTATGTACTTTGCAATAGCTAATTTGAAGACTAAGTACAATCTGGAAGAAAATGATTTTGATATAATTATCCCACCCATGTGTGAAAATGAAATGTGGTGTAAGAGAATTATGGCTAAGACAAAGGTACAGGATGGCCAGTGCATCAAGAAGAAGTGCATTTGAAACACATATATCAGCTTCTGCATTGGTGAGGCCAAACTGAAATACCATGCAGTTATAAAAGCCATCCAGGAAAACTGATATTAACCTAGTCAAAAGGAAATAAATGAAGACTATAAAGATTGCAAGGGGCCCTGATGTTTTAGAGTACAAGTAAAGATGGACAGAGCTGAACATGTGTTTTTTTTCTTGAAGAGATTGGAAAGCAGAAGACATGGGGGCAGATTCCAAAAAAGTTGTGCTCATTGTAAGTCTGCTCTAATTCCAAAAGACCTGCTCTTAGTGTAAGTGACTTACTTTGGTGTAAGGCCTACCTATATATATGCGCTTACTATGGGAACTAGATTCCAAAATACCTGCTGTCAGCCTGCTCTCACTGTAAGTGGTCACTTACACTAAGAGCAAGTTGTTTGGAATAGGGACAATGATATGAAAGGCTGACATAATCAGGAGACAAGCTGTAGGTGAAGAAATAAGAGAGAAACAAATGGAACTACATCAGTATGAATGTGATAAAGGAGTGGTAATTTCTAGTCAAAGTCATGAAAAATGGCAATTTTTGGAGGGGATGGTAGGACCCAAACCACTTACCAGAGAAGCTGCTTGAGTACAGATCAAGAGACAGAGATTAAAGTCAGCCTGACAAAGATGGCAAAAAGGAATGCAGAATGATGCAAGAAGTGCTGGGGAGCATACCCTAACCCACCTTCCAGCAGCAGCCTTGAGAGGTCTGCTATGGCTGTCGTTGGGAGGTGCCTGCATGCTTTTATGCATAGACACTGTCCCAACCAAGTGGCATTCCTCTTGCATTGCAAAGCTTGCCAAGCTGTTTTTGCTACTATTGCAGTGAGCCAGGCAGCCTCTCTCCAGGATGGTCAAGCTGGTGTTGTCTGCTCATTCCCATCCTCCACCATCCAACCTCTTCAGCACCCATACCACTAATCAAACATGGGTGGTCTAGGCCACAGTCATAGCTTTATCCCTCCACCCAGTATGGCTGGGGCAAGAGCAGAAACTACTGTCCAATGTCTAAGTTTCCCTTTGTCAACAGTGTCTACAGCACCTTCAATTGAAATCATAACTTGAAAGATAATAAGATCAATGATCCTTCTCAGTGTGGCTTCTGAGAATGGAGATGGTCTAGTTAGAGTCTCTAATGATCTCCTTTTTGAGAGAGGTCAGCTTTGCTATTGTGTTTTCATCTTCTTAGGTCACTAGTCAGCATTTAATCTTGTGGGCCACTTGATCCTACTAGAATGTATGGAACATTATTGCAGAATCTCTGTTGCTTCTCTGGACTGGTTTATCTCATACCTGTCTGGATACACCCAGAAAGTGGTATCAGGACTATATTCTTCTTCTTCTTCCTATATTGTTTATTTTATTGAACTTCAGAGTCCATACTGGGTCATTTTCTCTTCACTGTATATTATCTTGGGGAGATTATATTCATTGAAGAGAATAACAATATCATTCTTATGCTGATGACATACAGTTGTACCTCACATTGCTTCAGAAATTTGTGTCTGTTCTTAACCATTTGACAGAAGACTTGGAAAGTATCCATGACTGGATGGTTAGCATTCATCCCAAATTCAACACCTCCATGACAACGGCAATAGTAATATTTGCCGTACTTAGGAACTGGTCTTTACTAGTTATTTTTTCTACAAATATCACCTTTTGAGGATAAAATCTGAAATTCATGTCAAAGATGTGTGATTTTAGGAGCTGATTTTTGACAATGGGCTGTATTTGCATAATCAGATTTCAGCATTTATCAAATTCTCCTGTTTCTGACTGAGAAGCATCGATCTTACTAAACATCTGTTCTGACCTTATGATCTCTCTACAGTTGTACATGCAGTTGTCTTCTCCTGACTTCATTACTGCAATGTTCTATACCTGAGTCCTCCAGAAGCAGAGTATGGCTGCCTACAACTAGTACAGAACTCTAATGGTATCAAAGAGCAAACACATTACATCGGTGCTATGGAACCTCCACAGGTTGTTTCCTCAAACAGAAAATGATGTTTGACCTTCTTGTGTTTGTCTATCTTGGCCTACAAGTGATGGGTACCCCCCATCAGTGAGATATTTTATCCTATCAGCAAATTTATCTTCCTAAGGGTTACTATCAATTCTTTTAGTTCAGCTCAGGTATTTCAGGATTTAAGCTTTTGTTTACCAGGTCTTTACCACTGGAATTTGCTAGTTGATTGTTTGGGGATCCATAGACACTCACTGGGTTTACTAATTCACTGAAGATCTATTTGATTTAGCCAACACTAACGAGTGCTTTATTTTTTCATCATAGATGTTGTTTTTAATTAACCCTGAGATTCATTGTGTAGGCTTCAAGTGACACTTGCACAGTTTAAGCATGTTTGCACAAAAAGCAGCAGCTCGCACCAAATATGCATGCTGCTCATCATGCTTATACATTTAGCAGCACCTTTCTGTGGTCAGCAGCAGAGTTTGCAGCCAAGAAAAGGTGCAGGGAAGTGTGAGCACACAACATAAACAACACAGTTTGTCCGCAAGCAAACCTATTATGCTGTCACGCACAGACAGCTAATATGATGTAAGAGCAAGTTGATTACAAGAATTAAGATGCAGGAGATATTAAATGGGGAGAAATTACACAGAATACAATAGTTATAGTGCAGAAACATGTAAGTGGAGAGGGTAAATGGAGAAAATGTACTCAGATAATGGAGTGAAATATAATTATGTCACAAAGAAACATTTTAAACATAAATACTTCCATATTAATGTAATAATAATTAATCCTGTTGACAATTCTTGACCCAGGAACATAACTAAAAAGAACATGCTAACAAAGGATGTGAGAGGGACATAAAGTAACAGTCTAACAAAGGGAAGTAAATGTCATATTAATGTTGATGACTTGCTGAGTTGAGATAGTTACCAAGGACAGTGGATACATTAGGGACTATCCGAATAGACTGCAGTTGAATATGACATGTATATACAAGGAATATACGTGTGATAACTGACAGTACTGCTGTATTCTTAGCTTCATCATGTATAAACAAGAAGAAACGAGCCCTACAGCTGTTGTGCCCTGCACAACGTTTTCACCATTTGTTGTCATTTGACAACTATAGAAAGAGGTTGTATTACCTTGAAATGTGTATTACACAAGCATATGCTGTATATTCATGTACATCCTAAAAAGTAAAATAACAGTCAAAATACACAGGTGACAATTGACAACACAGATATGATGACATTTCAGAAGTTCAAGATCACCATTTGTAAATGCAATGTATCTACTACATGATTATATTGGGTGTGCTCACAACAAATCACATTGATTACTGGCATAACAGCATGTAAACAATGCAAACACACAATAAAGTGTCCTAACACAGGCCCAGTCACACTTTATGATGATCTTGTGTAATTTCATACAGTAATAAATGTTATTTAAGTCCTAATGTTCTATAAAGCTAAACAGTCAGGGGAAAAAGAATTACAGTAATACATACAAGCTTGGAAGAAGACAGGCAATACACAGCATTATTATTATTTTGAAATTAAGTAATGCCTGTGAACAATCAATGATAATCATAACATGTGCATCTTACTAGACTCTAACACATGCCAGGACAGCTGTAAAAAAGCTGTGTATCAACCTTTGATGCCACAGAAATAGGTATACTGTGTGTGTGTGTGTGTGTGTGTGTGTGTGTGTGTGTGTGTGTGTGTGTGTGTGTGTGTGTGTGTGTGTGTGTGTGTGTGTCATGATGAACATACTTGAGGAGCTTACAGCACTTTCCCATTGTAATGGGTATGGACACACTACCTTGGGGGGGTGATGCTTTAAAAATGTAGCCGTCTAATTGTGCCATAAATGCTTTTGCTGCCTAAGCCACTCCTGCCTGACACAGTTATCTGACAGACAGATGTTACCAGATTCAACCCCCTATTTTTCATTCTACACACTCTACAGAGCTGTGCATTGACTGCATCTGCCACATGATATAGCAAAGCAGCTCGGCACAAATGAAATTAATGTGTGAATTAAGAAAGGACATTTGATGATCATACCTCTCAACTATCCAGATTTAAATAGAATTTCCAGATATTTGCTTCATGTTTTTGGTCTGCTCCTCTTATAATTTTTAGTTTTCTGGGAAATCATTGAGAATTGAAATCAGAAAATAACAACAGCCATTTGAGTTTAAGACTTCATACTGTTCAGAAAATCTACGGTATTGCAAAACGTATGATTCCATCAACTTTTTAAGTTCATAAGAGTAATATTTAAACATAGTCCTTATTTTTGGGCCTTTGCCTCCCCCCACCATTATTTATGGTTTTGTCTAGATTTCTTGTGCTAAGAGGTTGAGAGTTATGCAGATGATAATTTGTACAATATTATTTTATCAAAATGATGACAAGGAGGTAACTGTGTTGATATTCACTCAGCTGTGAGCTGTGTGATATCAATGTGTCTTGGCCAAGGAAGCTTTTTTGTTGTTGTTTTGTACACACACTGTCCAAGAACAGGACCGCACTCTATCTACATGGATATGCTATAGAAGTCATTAGTGAACGCATGTGTCACTGGAGCACTCACCCTGTGACATTCAATGTTTCACTGCCAGGAAATTCTAAAAATGGGTTAATATTTCTTTTTCCAAAGTAAAAATTGATAATAACTTCATGCAGTACAGTTAGTGTAATGTCAGTACATTCATATACTTTTGCCCTTTGCTAGAATTAAACATTAAGCTATGTAAGTCCACCGACTAACATCATGTGTATGAATCACATGCACCACACTGGAAGTGTTAACACAGCTGTTAGATTCCACCTATGTATATAATTCTGCTGCAATAAATTTGTATGAGATAAAATGGACGGGAGGGCTTCTCCCAATGTAATTGTGCACATTATAACAGTTATTCATGTCATTCATGCATAACAGCATAAGGTCACACAATATTTACAGTGACTCAAAGTGTGTTTGAACACTTGACTATGTGATGTCAGAAGCTAAATCATATTATGAAGAATAAATGTGCCATGCTTCAAGTGTTGCTAAAATTGTGACATATTTGTGCATTTGAAGCCATGATATGTTACTGCAAGAGATATGCATGTTTGTAATTTATTTAAAATGTTCTTCTTTCGGCTTTTCCCAGTTAGAGGTCACCACAGCGGAACTCCAGTCCGCTAATGATTGGCAGTAGATTTTTACATTGCCGAGGTGCCAGCTCGATGCCCAACCTTCAACTAAGGCAAGCCCATTCACACATGTCTTTTGAAGGCCACTCCACCATGGGGAGGACATGCAGACTCCACACAGAAGGTGCTCCAGCTGAGAATTGAATGGGAGAACCTCTTGCTGTGAGGCGGCAATGCTACCGCTGCACCACCGTGGCTTTATTTAAAATAATGTTGTTATATGTTTTTTTTTTTTTTTGTTCTGAATTTATATAATATCACATTTATAATGTAAAGAACATTTTTATGGTATATTTAAACATTTAATTTATATTTAACTAATTTACATTTAACTTATATACATTATATTAAAGTATTTATAATATATTTATGATAGTGATTTTTTATTTATAACTCTATTAGTATAATAGCCCTCAACTAAAATTATGCACAAACAATGAAATTTTATATAGTATTCTTTGATATTTATTGTTGTCTCAGTGGAATTAATTTAAATTTATGGTTTTAAATACATAATTAGGAGTTTACATCATTAACCTATCTAATTAATAATTGAATTATTGGTCACTTTGTTACTATATAAGCTGGTGCAGTGAAATGTATGATGTACTCTGATGAAACCCGCAGGTAATTGAGCGGGTGAAAGCGCTTAGTATTTGTGGAATTTACAATTGGATTTTAATTGTTTTACTACTGGTTCGTTGTTTTTGTTTGTTTTCTTGGTATGAGCAATAAACTCCTTGGATGTCCAGGATATCGCCTTGTGTTACTGACTTTAATGTTGTTATATGTTTATTTCTCGCACAGCATTGCCTGCTGCTAGGTATATACAGACACATGTGATGTGTAATTCAGTCATCACTGTAATGTGAGAATGGCAATCATGCACAATGTGTTGATAATCATAGATTTGAACACATGCCTTACCAAGGCAACACCATACAGAACATCGCTTCATTTCATTATGCCACATAAAAAGCCTTACTATTTCTCCTAGGAGAGACAAATTTCATCCAATGACATCATCATTATCCAATAAAGCATTTCTGTTGAAAAATTAGCAGATATTCTTGTGATAGGAAACCCCAGTTATGCACGTGCACAGCAGATAGCTTGGTGACATCTCTGTTATTTACATGTAAATTCACAGTTATATTGACACAGGTGACTCTAAGGAATAATATCTAGATTTAGACTGACTACATAAGGTCATAAGGTACACAACATTGGCTGAATCACATATGCCATACCAGACTTTGGTATCTCCTTGTGACAGTGCACATTTGAATGGATGACATCACCATTTTTTAAAACTGTGATGTTCTTCAAAAAAGGAAAGTTGGTGGTTGAAGAGCACAGTAACAGTGCACAGCTACACATTCCATATTCATTAGAAGCATTCTCTACACAGCATGACAGATAAACACCTAGTCAAACCTCCTCCCTCTTAAGTTACCCAGTGTAGACAGCACAGTATCAACAGTCAGCACCAAGTCATACTGCAAATGTGATGTAGTTCATTTCTGGAAGCATGATGTAACCATTGTGTTTCCAAAACTGGATATTGCCGGTGTAATGGACATATATGCAGTTGGACTTTCCTGGTAAACAAACAAATATAAATGTAATAGAAATTGATAGGGCATCTTACATAAAGGGTGTTGCCACTGTACATGGCATTACACACAGTCACTCTGTTTAAGCAATGTTGGATTTAAACCCCCTATCTAGTTACAGAACACAGTATTAACCACAAGTGCCAAAGCATAAGTCTGGCTTTTATATTCCAATTATGAAAGGATGACCTCATCTGAGTGTTTCAGGGAAGACGCTTGTGCTAAAAGTGGGATTAAGTGCAGAGGGTGCTGTGGGGAAAGAATACGTTTTCCCCATGAGTGGAAGTAGGTATGTTGTTGAGGCTTTACTTACCTGACACTATCACTGCATACATACAAGTTCACCAATATCAGATTATAATCACCTACTTAACTGGTTACATCTTCTACAGTGCACAGTATGAATTGCAAACACCACAGGAGATGTCTGAGTCTTAAGGGAAGAGAGTGCACTTTTGACAGTATCACCTCATCAGTGTGTCACAGAGAAGATACTTGTATTAAAAGTGGGATAAAGAAGAGAGGAAGCTGTGCCCAAAGTTAAAGTGGACACAGCACATCAGATGTTGAGGCTTTACTTACCTAACAGTAGCAACACACACACTCACAACATACACACACACACACACACACACACACACACACACACACACACACACACACACACACGCATGCACGCACACACACACACACACACACACACACACACACACACACACACACACACACACACACACACACACACACACATGTTTACAACTGTCAAATTCAAACCATCTACCTAACTAGTTACACAATCTAGAGAAAACAGTATGAATTGCAAGGGCCACAGGAGAAGTTGACTTTGATGATGTGAAAATGCACATTTGTAATTATGAAAACTTCACTTTTGGAGCATCAGTTACTGCGCATCATATATTTTGGGACAAATGCATGTATTTGGACAGGCCAACATAACAACACTGTGCTTGTCCCATGTAATTACATTCTTCACTGCTAACATCTATATACTGCCATTCATGTAGATTGCACTACTGTCATTCACATGTACCTGTTTCACACTATGTGGTATCAATGACAGTCACACCTGTAACACAGCTTATTGTCAAGCAAGCACTCATTTTAGTTCATACTGGGTTGATTGCATGTAAATAGTAAACATATATTGTGTCACTAGTTGCCTCGGCTGATGCTTGCACAATGTGCATTGGCAGTACAAACAGACACTTCCTTAATATGACAGTACACTTCTGAGT
The DNA here is from genome assembly GCF_019279795.1 of Protopterus annectens. Taxonomy (NCBI): domain Eukaryota; kingdom Metazoa; phylum Chordata; order Ceratodontiformes; family Protopteridae; genus Protopterus; species Protopterus annectens. The sequence continues at coordinate 1,222,779,676 of NC_056739.1, forward strand.
AACAGTTAAGGATTATGCATATAAAGTTTACACACAATTGTAACATAGTTGCAAGTATATCCACTGGAGTGCAGATCTACATTAACAGACTGACTTAACTAATCCAGATACCTTGGTTTTAAAATTTCATTAACCCATACAGAAGTTGTACAACCTACTCAAATAATCCTTTCTTGTAAATGTTTTTAACTTTCTCCCTGAAGCCCACCACTGCCATGCTCATTTGTGTAGCTAATGGCAAAATATTAGTGCATGTAATCATATCTTGAGGTGAGGAATGGGACTTAGCAGTAGTCTATGGTGCTCCATGATGACCTTCACACAAATAAACAGTATACACATAGAACCATGTCTGAATCTGATGGGATATGGAAAAGCTATGTCTTTTGGTTATGTTTCATTTGTCATGATTTACATATTTGTCAAGATAGTTGCTGTTCTTGAATCCTTATATGTATGAGACAAGTATATTATGAAACACATGAGGGAGCAAGCATGTTATTGCTGCTGGAAAAAAGAAAGTATGTACTTACCATAACATTCCATGTGAGTTGTTCATCTCACCTTCATTCTTTACTGATGGGTTTGGAGCCGATCCCTTAGCTCCAAGTCAGCCAGTTGCAAAGCTCAAGGTCTTCCAATAGCTCGAGGCCAAGTCCTTATCCCATGATGCACCCGGAGTTACCTCAGATCTTGTTTGCTGCATATAATAATAACATATGTCATTATTTCACTCCCAAAAAAGGTTAAGAAGGATTAAGCAACCAGGATGGATCCAGCATCTCGGTCATCTAACAGCACAGGAGGGGGTTGGAGGGAGGGACGTAAGAATGAAGGCAAGATGAACAACTCACATGGAACATTATGGTAAGTACATAACTTCTTTATGTGAAGTTGTTCTATCTCACCATTCATTCTTTACTGATGGATAGCGTCCCAAGCACCATCAATCTCGGGTGACTCATGGGAGTATATTTCTCAGGACCATGGATCCAAAGGAGGCCCTATCCCTGGAGGCCTTGTCAACTTTGTAATGAGTGATAAAGGTATGAGGTTTTGACCAAGTGGCTGCTGCACAAATGTTATCAATGGGAAGTCTGGCAGAAAAAGCAGATGATGTAGAAACTGCTCTGGTTGAGTGATCTTTAATCTTATGCTGCAAAGGCATATTGGCAGCTGAATAAGCAAAGGTGATACAATCAGATAACCATTGAGACAGAGTTGTTTTAGCCACTGGTCTACCCTTCCTGGAATCTGAGAATGAAACAAAAAGCTGGTCTGATTTTCTGAAATCTTTTGTTCTATCCAAATAGAATCTGAGCTGTCTGTGAACATCAAGTTTGTGCAGCATGTACTCTAGAGTGTTTGAATGGTTGGGGAAGAAAACTGGCAAATCAATAATTTGGTTGAGATTGGTTTCAGTGCAAACTGTGGGCAAGAATGATGGGTTTGCTCTAAGTGAGACTCTGTCAGCATGGAATATCAAATCAGGAGGCTTGATGGATAAAGCTTGAAGGTCTGACACTCTGTGGGGAGAAGTAATAGCTACTAAAAATATGGTTTTCCATGACAAAAAAATGGAGGTCACAAGAGGAAGCTGATTCAAATGGTGGAAGAATTATATGGGAAAGCATAAAATGTAGATTCCATGGAGAATAAGGAGATTTCACAGGTGGTCTAATATGAAATGTCCCTTTGAGAAAGGCTTTGGATAACTTGTGAGACATGATATTCAGTCCTTGAAATTCAAGACAAAAATTAGAGATGGCAGCCTTTTGAACACAAACAGTTGATGCTGCAGCTCCCTTGTTAAAAATCATATTCAAAAACTCTAAAATGGAGGCCATAGGGGCTTGGTAAGGATCAATATTATATTTAGAGGCTCATATAGAACATTTTTCCCATTTACTAAGATATAGCTTCCTAGTAGACGATTTATGAGAAGATAAAAGGATTTGTTTTGTCTCATTAAAGAGATTATGGAACTTGGCTATGATGGGAATTGGAGCAGCCAAGCTGTTAGCTTCAGGGACTGCAGAGAGGGATGAAGTTCCCCCAACGAGTGTGTCAGAAGGTCTGGAACTGGGTCCAGAATCCAAGCGTCCTCCAAAAGATGAAGTTGAAGGAAGGGGAACCAAATCTGATGAGGCCAATGAGGGGCTATGAGAATGATGGCCCTTCCCAGGGCTTTTGCTTTCTGTAGAACCTTGGGTATCAATGGTATAGGTGAAAATGCATAGAAGAGACCTGGAAGCCAATCGTGTATGAGTGCATCCCTTGGCACTTCTCCTGGAGGGGGAATCAGGGCAAAGTAGCTTCTGCATTTCATGTTCATGTGACTGGCAAAGAGGTCACAGCAAGGCTGGCCCCACCTGTGGAATATCCTGTCCACTATTTCTTTCTTGAGGGACCACTCATGGGGCAACAAGATTGCCCTGCTCAGCTTGTCTGCTATCAAGTTGGATTTCCCCGGGATGTGCATTGCCAACAGAAAGCAATGGGTGGAAACAGCCCACTGCCATACACTGAGAGCCTCATGACAAAGGGGGTAAGACCTGGTTCCTTCTTGTTTGTTTGAATACCAGACCACCAACATGTTGTCCATCTAAATTGCAATCGTACCCAGAGGAAGAGAGTCCTGAAAGTTCTGCAATGCCAAAAGTACTGCTCTCATCTCTAGGACATTGATATACAAATGTGTCTCTTGATTGGTCCATGTGCCTTGGGCTGTCTTTCCCTGAAAATGCCTCCCCACCCTATCAGGGAAGTGTCTGTGGTCACTGTGGCCGCTGGAGGGGCTAGCACATCCGGGCGTCCTATCATGACATGAAGTGAGGTCAACCACTTATGAAGATCCTTTTTGCAGGAATTTATAATCATTATAGAGGGATACATGGGAAGCTCTTGGTAAGACCATTGAGTGAACAACAGACACTGAAGTATTTGCATGTGCATGCAAGCTAGTGGTATGGCCAAAATTGCTGCTGCCATCATGCCTAATAATTTCAGAACTTCTGATGCTGGTGCTCTGTCTTTTGATATCAGACCACTGACATGTTGACGAAGAATCAAGACTCTCTCTATTGGAAGCTTTAGTGTAGTGGTGGTGCTGTCCAACTCTGCCCCGATAAAAACGATATGCTGCGATGGCAACAAGGCAGATTTTTCTAAGTTGATTGTAATGCCCAGTTGATTGCAGAGTGACAGAGTGAACTCCCTGGCCTGAATGAGTTGATCTCTGGTGGTGGTGGTAAGGAGCCACTCATCTAGGTACGGAAACACTTGGAATCCTAGATGCCTCAGGTGAGCCGTGGCCACTGCCATGCATTTGGTGAACACTCTGGAGGCTGTAGTGAGACCAAAGGGTAGGACTCAAAACTGATAATGACTGGCTCCCAGCCAGAAGCGCAGATGATCCCTGGATTGCCTGGCCATTTTTATGTGGTAGTACGCATCCTTGAGATCTATCAACCACATCCACTTGTCTTTCCATAAGAAGGAAAGTATAGACCGAAGCATGACCATCCGGAACTTCTCTTTCTTTACATATTTGTTCAGTCTGCTGAGGTCTAATATGGTCTCCAGTCCCCCGTCTTTTTTGGAACCAAAAAGAATCTTGAGTATGTTTCGGATCCTGTCTGGTCTTCTGGGACTGGTTGGATGACTCTTTTTGTTAGCAACATTTGGACCTCTATAGTTGCCTGTTCCCTGTAACTGGGTGGAATGTCCAGTATTTTTCTTATGGATGGAGGGGGTGTGGAGAATGGGATGAAGTGTCCTCTGGAAATGATACTTTGTACCCAGCTGTCTTTTGTTATTTTGAGGCAGGCATCTGGATGCAAAGATAAGTGACTCCCGACTGCCTCCAGAGCAGGACAGCTGGGCCTCCTTTTAGGAGCACTGGTAGGGCCTCCCAGAGAAATTATCTCTGTTGCCCTGGTGTTGTGGACCCCCTTTGCCACGAGGGCAGCGTCTTCCATTATAGCCCCCTCCTCTGCCTCTGAAAGGGGGTTTCCCATGTATGTCCTGAAAGGCTACTTGGGCTTTTCAAGACCATGTTTTTACTCCCCTTTGACCCTTAGGGTAGGGTCGGGTAGGGGTGGAAAAATGGACCCCGGTGGCAGACAGAGTCTTTCTGTCCTGTTCACACCTGGTTAAGGTTTCCTTCACTTTAGGCCCAAAAAGGGATGAGCCATCAAAGGAAGTATTCATGAAGGAAGACTTGAAGGGTTCTGCAAAGGAACACAAGCGCATCCAGAAGTGTCTCCTAAGAGCAACTCCTGTACTCGCTGCCCTACTCATTCCATCAGCTGCATAAGAGATGAGAAGCATGGATGAGTTTACTATAGAATTGAGGGTAGCAGGCTGGGCGGCAACTTTGTTGGACGTTCCTGCAGCTACCGTACCCTGAAGAGTGTCTCCTAGCTCTTTAAGGAGAACTTTTTGTAACCTGGTAAAATGGGTTAAGTAGTTGAGCAAACGGAGAGCAAAGGTCACTGAACTAAACATGCGCTTCCCATATCTATCCATGATTCTGGTGTCTCGGTTAGGAGGATGGACAGATGAGGAACTCTCAGACATTTCCTTCTTGGTGGCTGCTGCCACCACCATGGTATCAACTGGAACACCTTTTGTTAAGAATGATTTGTCAAGGGGGGCAGAAATTAACTTATTAGGCCTCCTAGGGACAGGCTCCATAGTATCCGATGACTCTCACGCCTTTCATGAGACCAGCTGCATCAGCTCCTCGAAGGGCGGAGACACCCAAGAGGTGGAGAGCTGAGACCCGAAAGCTTTCAGGAGAACTGACTCATCCTCAGTAGGGCTTTTGGACTGCCAGTCTCCCCTCTGCCTAAGAATTTCAAGTATCTCAGCAAATGAGGTATCTTCAGAGGGGAACTGTGGGGACCTTTCTGACTCATCTAATTCAGTATCCAATGTTTGTGAGTCCTGAGGGGAGTCTAGATGTTTCCTCTTACACAATCTCTTCCTGTGAACCTCATCAGTGGGAGCCTCTGCTGAGGTCTCGGAAGAGCAAGGGCCACCCAATGGGGCTTCCTGAGGCTCTGGGTCTCCACGCTTGATCAGGATGTGTGAGGCAGATGCCAACACAGGTGCTTTTGGGGAGGAGGAAGCCAGATCTGAAGTCAAGGATGTCTTAAGAGACAAGACTCTCCTCATGGCATTGAAAGCACCTCTGCTCCAATGCAAGGGAACCGACAGATCTGAAGAAACCATCGTCACCCCTGGCACTGGAACAGTGGGCTCTGAACCAGAGGTAGGAGCCGAGCTCATCCGAGCCAAAGCCCTGAGAGGAAGAGGCAGAACTGACAAGTCAGTCCAACTATCCTCCCTGGACCTGACCAGAGAGTGTCAGGTCCTAGAGTCCTCAATTGGCACCAAGGACTCAGAGTGCACGGAGCCAAAGACACTGGAGCAGGCGTCAGCTCTGAAGGTTCCACTATCAACAGGTCTAACTCCTCCGGCTCCGAAGGACCAGTATGGCTTGGAGGAGGAATAGTTTGAGCTGGTGCAAGGGTCTTCGGCTCAGAAGCCATTTGGGTTGAAACCGATAAAATTTTTGCCAAGGCTGGTGCCAACAACACCTTCTGGACCACACGATCCACATCCCAATCTGACATGCTAATAGAGGACCAAGAAGAGTGCACCGAAGGTGGTACCAACTGAAGTAATGGACTCTTAGGAGCTTCGGACACTGGTTCCAAGACTGGGGACTGGCTCTGAAAGGAAAAGACGGTCAGTTCCAATGGCAGTGGAGCTGAAGTCGAAGATTTCTTAGATTTCTTAGAGTCCGAAGTCTTAGAAGACTTTGAGAACTTGCTGGATCCATCTTGGTCACTCAAAGCTTCCTGAAACGACGGTTTCAACAACCCTCTGTCAATAAGTTTTCTTTTCCTTTCCTGCAGGACCCTTGAGGAGAAGGAATGACAAATAGCACAACTGTCTTGCAAATGCAGGGCTCCTAGACAGTACACACAGTTAACATGGCTGTCTGTTACCGACATCTTTTGGCCACACTTTGGGCACTTTTTGAAGCCAGACTTTGGGTGCTTGTCTTGGTCAGCCATTGAAATTCTGAGAGAACAATTACTGTCACTACAGAAATATCCAAACAGTAAATATCTACCAAAAAGCCTTAATTAAATCAGGCTAAGTCACACACACACAGAAATGAAAATGTACTATGAACGTGACAGGAAAAGTCTTTACTGTCACCACCAACTGACTGAAAACACACAAATGAGCAGACTATGCACAAAAAAGGGGAATAGCTGCTGACATACAACACAGTCTAAATATTTCAAGTTAGACAAATTTACTGTTAACTACCAAAAAACTGTAAAAGTAAAATTAGAATCAAGCCTTACTAATCTAAACACACCACACAGCAAAAACTATACATTATATAAGTAATTAGACAAAATATGCGACAAAAGATCACCCACTAAACACACTATATTACTTAGCAAAAAGTTTTAAACTAGGCCTAAAACAAGAGGCCAACTAGAATTTTTTTTTTTTTGACATACTAAGGGAAGGGACTAAAGTCTAGAAAAACACACACTAGAAAGCTGTAAGAGCTTTAGGAACTATCTAAGCTATTTATACTAACTAACTATTCAAATGTAAGTAATAATAAGAAAAAAACAGTTTTACTGGCCTGAGCTAATGCAGAACCTCCGATCTATTGCAGTGGCAAATTAGATCTGAGGTAACTCCAGGTGCATCATGGGATAGGGACTTGGCCTCAAGCTATTTGAAGACCTCGAGCTTTGCATTTGGCCAACCCGATCGGCTCCAAACCCATCAGTAAAGAATGAACAGCGAGATAGAACAACTTCACATCATGGCTTATGGAAACAGTTTTGAATTGGAGAATTTCATTTGATGAAACAGAAAGGCTGGAAAGAGGTTGTCAGATAGACATACTAAAAGATTACTTCATGGTTCATTTCTGCACGTATTCATGCTGTGTTGTGTTATTCCTTGGTTTGTCATTATAATTATTCAGGCAAGATCTATAGCATACAGTGTTCCCAGTAGATAGCAAGCACATTAATACAACAGTGGGATAATGGTGTGTTAAGTAAATAGGTAGCCAGCACTTACACCCAAAGAAGTCATACAAAACATTCAAAAAACTGTGGCATAAATCTGGATTTGAACTTTATCAGTATTCCAAAACAAATCTACAGACCTGAGTATTTTTGAACCACACCGCATATGAACTCCTACTTCACAAAGTTCCAATATGACAACAGATTGAAGCAAAGGAGAATGCATATATTACTCTTCATTGCACTCATGAAATTGTAAAATTCCACAATGTGTAAATTATAACCAGTAGCCTAATAAATATGAAACAATAGAACATGATGATACAGAAATGGGAACAGATGGAGATATACAAAGAATGTTATATTTTTGGGGACATTTTTTAATATCTTTGGTCTGTGTTATTGTTTTTTTTTTCCTGATAAGTAATCTGTCATGCGATGTATAATCAAGTATTTCCAATGAGGAGCAAGCAGGGGTCAGAAAGTATTACCATGAATGAGACATAAGGAACCTTAATTTTAATAGTCAAAGGGACACTCACAAAGCAACGAGGCAAGTAAAAATGTAGGCATCAGGCTTCATCACAGTACCGACAATGTTGACATTACATAAGGTGTATGTTACAGCCAAAAGCATATTAAATCACTGAGTACAGAATGCTTTCTAACAATATTTGAAACTGGAATATCCTACATAGGGTGCATTCAACTATTTAGCATATACAAGAGAAGATTGTACATAGCTAAGCACAGTAGTATGAAGAGCACCAACGTATTAAGGCTAAAAGCAAAAAAAAAAATCACAAGATTTTGCCAAGATCTATGTACTGCCATTTACCCTAAGGTACAGGTGCTGCTCAGGCATTGCCCAACTGCTGAGGGGACACAGTAATGACACAGATGGGGAAGAGACATAGAGTGAGGGAGAGGGAGGCAGGATGGAAGTAGATTATGACAGAATCATGATATTGGCTCAAAAGTGTATGTAGGCAACAGCTACACATAAAATAGTGTACTAACAGCAGTCAATAACAGTTAGCAAATGTCTGGATTAAAACCCTTGAAAGTATGCAAAAATCAGTCTATACATCTGTGTGTTGTCTCATCATACCACAAAGGAACTCCTACTTCACAGAGTTTAAATCACACAATTGAAGGGACGGTGACAACTTCAGAGTTTTGTTTTTGGTACATGTAGGACCATCTGTATGGTGTGTTACTCTTTGTTTTTCCTCATTATTAATCTGTCATGCTCTGTAAATTAACATACTTGTTATAGGGAGCAGGAAGAGGTAGGAAAGTGGAAACAACATTAAAACATGAGCAGGATAAGGGCCATTTACTATGTGGCCCTGCTGGGGATGGAATGTTTCTGCAAATGCTTTCTTGCTGCTCTGTTCAAATGGTATGTTAATGAAATATTGTAGCTGGAGATAACTACAGATGTTTGAAGTTAAACATATGATAGGAATCTAAAATGTCATGAAATAATGTGACATATAGCTGTAATCAAACCCATCACACTATGTAAAATCATCAGTCTACACACAAAGGAATTATCTGAATACACCACATAGGCACTTCTAGTTCATTGCATCCAGCACCTAAGAAATGTTAGAGTAACTATTTCAAAATACTTCCTTTACTCTGTATTTCTATAGCACAATGGATTTAAGCACATTTATGCAAAGTGAATGTTGTTAGTGCAGCTGAAATTAAAATTATAAGCTTTTGCCATATGATGTTAAATGCCATTCATCATCACAAAACACTGGTGTGTGACACCAACCATCATACAAATGATAAGAATGAAAAGTGAAGTCTTTTTGATGAGCTATTTTGGCCATGAGTGTTGTATGGGATTCTATTTTTTGACCAGATTAAATGTGTGAAAAGGAGGTTGATAGGACAGTGGTGAAAATGGAGGGCAGGCAGGGGGTAAGACAAAGGGGAAAGAATACAGGAATTTGTAGAATGGTGGTGGAAGACACTAAAGCTATCCAATTCTTCACAACATAAATGTAGAATTGTACACAGGATTTCATGACTAGGGATGGCTGACAACAACAGAATAATGTTGTATAGCCAAATGGACCAAATCAAGTGTATCAAGATCACACAAAGGCAACGTGGAGAGTTATATAAGGGTTGTAATTTCTTTTGTGGGACAGGTGCCCATTTTGTTTGAGAAAGAGAGGAATGTTGGGAAAGATGCTTAGGAATGAGAGGGTCAGATAGGTAAGTTAGCTTATGTAGCAGGTGCAGACATACAGGACATACAATACAGACAAGGATGGTGATGGACACAAAATGTTGGATGACACCATGATTGGGGATAGGTAGGAAACCTTGGTGGCACATCCATGTCCAGCTTGAGTAAGTAAGTAAGAATCTAGTCCTCACCTTGAGAGCTGTCATCACTATCTCCTGTGTCTGTTGTCTGTGTCAGTGCTGCATGTAGCGTCATTTTAGCAATATGATACAGGACCTTTACAATCCTGCTAATTTGAGCAGATTGGCCTCTTTCCATTATGCCCTCCACCAGACCTGCTAGCTCCTTACAGGTGACAAAATCACCAACTCCACTACTAATGCTCCTGGAGAGTACCAATGAACCAGCATCCATGATGGAGCTACCTGATGCAAGTGGAGCAGGTAGGAGTTGTGGAGGAAACACTGACAGGTTACAGCCCAGATACACTGGGTGTCTGTGCTGCCTGTGATGGTGCCGCCACAGCCACCTGTGATGGTATGAAGGGCCACACCACAGTGGTCAGTCTAGATCCCTCCCAGTCAAGGTGAACATTAGCCAAAGGTATTTGGAATGGGATCCCTCCTAAAGCCCTGACTGGAGTAGACTACCCAGGCAAGTACAGCTCCTATGTAACCAGTGCAGGCTTTACAATGGTTATAGCAGACACTGTGTCTCTCTTAGCAATGGCCTCTTTGCCATTCACTACAATAGAATATAACCTCTGGTGGTAGTTTGGTACCCTTGTTGTCCCAAGATAACCTACTACTGGCATCTTGTCTTTCCCACTTACTGGCTCTTTCACCTTTTTCCCCACCTTGCCTCTGTGGACACCTGTATGCCATATGGCCCCACTGGTTGCATTCAAAACATTTAACCCTAGCTCCTGGATGGATACCTGGACTAGTGGCTTCCCCTGCTACTGGTGGATTCTGTTGGGGCAGTCTGTGCTGCCCACCATGAGTTCCTTTAGTCCCATGAGCAGTACTGGGGGTCCCTTTCCTGTGCAGGGCTGCCCTGCTTGCTAGGTATAGGTCTCCCTACTTCCCCTACTCCTCTGAAGTAGCACACTGTCTATCAGCTAACCAGATCCTCATGTCCTCAAGCAAAGTGCTAAGGGCTTGTTCCCTTACCAAAAGGTCTGCCAGCCCTTCAAAAGTGGTGACCTGACATCCACTCACCCAGCTATGAAAATAAGTGCTTAGTTCAGCAACATATTCACATACATTTTCATCTGCCTTGTGTCTATGCTCACGAAACTTTTTCTTATACATTTCAGGTGTTAGCTTAAAACATTCCAACAAGTGTCATTTTACAGCAGTATAATAAAAACAGTCAGTGTCATGCATTTTTGCTAAAGAAGTTACAGCTTTACCATGGAGTAAGGGGGTCAAGAACTGTACCCAGAGCTCTTGGTCAACTTCATACTGTTTACATACCCACTCAAACATATGAATGAAGTGATCAAAATGATCCCCCTCTTTAAACTGTGGAAGAAATTTACTGACCTTTTGTGCTTCTGGGGTCCGATTACTCCCTTCTCCATTACCTCCATGACTCTGGCAAAGGGTCAGCATTTCCCTCTCATGCCTCCTATGCTGTTCATTTTCCTCAGCTTGTAGACTCCTCATTTTCTCAGCTGCTTCTAGTTCTATACTCCTGGCCTCCAACTCAAGTCTCTTTAGCTCCAGCTGGATTTTTAAGTCCACTGCAGAAAGGTTGAGCTGTCCATTCTCTGAGGATATTGTATCTCCACTGTCAGTCTGATTGTCCTCCAGGCTGCTGTTTTCTGATGCAGCTGTAACAAAGGCTGCAATCAGTTCTGCCTTAGTCAGGTTTCCATGCACCAGTCCCCTAGCCTGGCACATCTCCGCCAGCTGGCTCCTTGTCAGCTTTCCATACTCCTCGGCTGACATGCTGCCTGCTCACCCTGACTAACACTAAGCTAACAAAAGAAATAAAACAACTGTGATCTGAACTCTGAGTATACACTGCTGGCTGTCTTAGAGTACAAAACAGAGTTCACTGTACATAAGCTACAGGAATTCGCTCTAGCCACATGACTACAAGCCAATTAGTGTTTGCCAACTAATCAATATGTGATGTGGATACCACCACAGCAAATCAATATGTGATAGGATATCCCAACCACTGCCACCAATATGTGACACCCAAGCCCTGGCCCAGCAATCAAGGAGCCTCAATCCTCACCACTGACACCAGAGAGGAAGACTCCAAGAAGAGGAAAGGATAACTAATACACACAGTAAAGTACAATTTCCCTTAAGTGCACACAGAGATCACAGTCAGTCTGGGGCTGGTTGCTCCCTTACTCACCAGGTCCCCAGTAAAATCCCCACTGGCACAGCTATAAGGTCTAGGTCTCAGCCCAGCTGGGCAAGCTAAAATCTCCAGTACCCTCTCTGCCCAACCAGTGCTTCGTGTCCCTGCCTAAGTAGCTGACACAACACACACACATACTTTGAGAAGAGCTTATACAACCACACAGACCCTCCTGGTAAAAGGCTGGCACAGGTTCTCCAGCTGTGCCCCTATTACCCAGACCATATGGTAGTAATTACTGCTACCACCCAGCTAATAATTATCAGCTACTAAAAGGCCCTTAAAAGGGTGTCCAGTTATTACTGTGCAATATGGTAGTGTGACTAGACAGTCAAGGCTTAATTTGGAGTGACTTAGACAGTAAAATCTGTAAAGACGTAATGTACTTTAGAGGTTAGATTATCTCTACATAAACCAGCCACAGGTAAAGATTTTAAAATATTTAATAATAAATAATTAAAACACAAGACAAAACTACTACAATACAATGCTACTCAAGTTCAGAGATCACACAGAAACTTAAAACAATATCGTAGGAAAGATCTGATTTCAAAGAAAAATGCTTAGTCTAACTTTATTCTAAGTTTAACTATTCCTAAGAGAAATCACAGTGCTATAATCCTACTTACATACATAAAGCATAAGCAGTGCTGGGTTAGATGTCCAAGATCAAAATGCTTTTCAGTCACTCACTCAACAATAGTTTTTAAACACTAACCAACAGTTCTCTTAGGCCCTCCCAAATTACATCATTTTGACACTTAGTCTGGAGTTCCCAGGCCAAAAACTGCATTATTTAGCAAGCTAACACCTGCTCAGGTGACTACAACAATAAAAGGAATTTCACATATGCACTCTAGCACAAAGCAGAGCAATAAAGCACCCTCCACATGTAAATTCTGGCCCTTAACTTTAACCTAATAATATGGGCATGAAACCTTCATCCAGACTCACTGGAGCCGACTTGTAAAACATCAAAGAGATTCATAAGATCTTTTCAACTTCAAAAGACACATTTGAAATGCTTGGCTTGATTTTCCTTACAGTAGATGGCAATGTTGCAACAATCTTGAAGTTCACATTTTACAGTGTTATCTTTCATTTAAAAACACAAGCCTGTATTTTACATTTATTTATACAATTGATATAATTATGTATCAAATTCTATTTGACTAGGCTGGCAACCTTTGCCCAACTTCCTCAAATCTTCACATCTATTCCACCCCCCCACCCCCCGGGGAACTCAAGCAAGTTTTTCAAGTGCCCCTTGAGAAACATTGCTTGAGAGTGTCAGGTCTATCTGGGTGTACCTCACCCCATTCCCTGTCTTGGGAGCCCATCTGCATTGACATTGCTACTCCCGCTGCGGTGCTGCACTGACATATCATATGCTTGCAACCCCAGGCTCCATCTTAGCAACTTGGCATTTTTCTTACTGGCTCTGTTTAACCATGTTAGGGGGTTGTGATATGTCATCACAGTGAATTTTCTTCCATACAGATAAGGCTGAAGTTTTTGTAGTGCACTATGGCTAGACATTCATTTTCTACAACTGCATAGCATTCCTCCCTGGGTTGGAGCTTATGACTGAGATAAACCACTGTGTGCTCTTCCCCCTCTGAAGAAATCTGGCTAAGTACAGCCCCCTCCCCATGGTTCAAAGCATCCACCTGCACAATAAATTATTTGCTGTAATATGGACTGGCTATCACAGGGGGTCCTCCCAAAGCTTCTTTAAGCTTCTGAAATGCCTGTTCACATTCTGGGGTCCACACTACCTTATCTGGCCTGTTCTTCCTTGTCAGGTCTGTGAAGGGAGCAGCTATGGTACTATAACTGGGAACAAACTTTCTGTAGTACCCTGCTGTCCCTAAGAATGTCCTCACCTGCTTTTTGGTAACAGGTGAAGGCCATGCCTGAATGGCTTCTACTTTGGCAGGTTCCGGCCTTATCTTTCCACACCCCACTCTATGTCCTAGGTAGGAGACCTCTGCCATACCCACCTGACATTTGCTCAGCTTAATGGTCAACCCTGCCCTCTGTAGTCTGCCCAGCACCTCCCTGACATGCTGAAGGTGCTCTTGCCAGGAATGGCGGTAGATAGCAGTATCATCCATGTAAGGAAGGGCAAACCCTCCTGCTCCTGCTAAGATATGTTCTACCAGCCTCCGTAAAGTCACTGGGGCATTCTTCATCCCAAAGGGCATCTTTGTGAACTGATACAAGCCAAAAGGAGTCACAAAGGTTGACTTCTCTCTAGCACTGGGATTCAAAGGCACCTGCCAGTAACCCTTGATAAGATCAATGGTTGTAAGATACTTAGCCCAACCCAGCTGCTCTAGGGCTTCATCTGTCCTAGGCATGGGGTAAGCATCTGCCTCTGTGTGACTATTTAATTTCCTGTAATCCACACAGAATCTGGTGCTGCCATCCTTCTTTGGCACCAACACCACTGGCGTGGGCCAGGGACTGTTAAACTCTTGAATCACCCCTAGTTCCAACATCTCCAGTACCTCTTCCCTCAGAGTCTGTTTGATTCTCTCAGGCACCCTATAAGGGGCCTGCCTAACAGACCTTTGGGGCCTTGTATCCACCTGGTGCTGCAGCAGGTCGGTGCTCCCTGGTTTCCTGGTGAACATTCCCCCAAACTCCTGCAACACTGCTCAGATTTCTCAAACCTGGCTAGGAGATAACTGCTGGGACATTGCTACCCCTTCCACCGAGGTGTCAGCCTGAGCCTCACTGTGGAGATAAGTTACAAGATCTCTTTCAGACTCCTCCTGCAATCCACTGCATCAGTCCGAGCTTCACTGAGGAGATCAGTCACAAGATCTCTCTCAGACTCCTCCTGCTATCCACTGCAAATGCTCAGCACAAAGGCATCCCTATTATGATAAGGTTTCATCATGTTAACATGATACAATTTGTGCCCCTGCCTTCTGCCTAGCAGTTCCACCATGTAGTTAACATCACTTACCTTTCTTACCACCTTGTAGAGTCCATCCCAAGCTGCTTGCAACTTGTTGTCTGACAGGAATGAGAACCATCACCTGCTGTCCTACAGCATACTCTCTAGCTCGAGCATTCCTGTCATACCACACCTTTTTCTGTTGGTAGGCTTCTGTCAGGTTCTTCTGGGCCAGGCCCATGAGTTCCCTGAGCCTTGTCTTAAGGTTCAGGACATATGCCACAACAGACTCCTTGTGAGACTCACACTCACGTTCCCACTCATCTGGAATTAAATCTAGAGGTCCCCTCACCCTATGACCATGCAGCAACTCCAAGGGTGAAAAACCTGTGGATTCCTGGGGAACCTCTCTGTAAGTAAACAACAGTTGGGGCAAATATTTGTCTCACTCCCTCTTAAACTGATCTGCAAATGCCTGTAGCATGAACTTGATTGTAGAGTTTAACCTCTCAACAAGACCATTAGTCTGGGGGTGGTAGGGGGTGGTCTTCATGTGCTTCACCCCACAGGACTTCCACAGACAAGCCAGCAGGTCTGACACAAAATTGGCACCTTTGTCAGACAGTATTTCCTTTTGGGAAACCTACCCTGCTGAAAATCTCTAGCAAAGCATTTGCTACCTTCTCGGCACCAATGGAGGAAAAAGCCACTGGCTCAGGGTATCGTGTAGCATAATCTACAGTCACTAGGATATACTTTTTCCCTGTGGAACTTGGGGTACTCAGAGCACCCACAATATCCATAGGTACCTTCTGAAATGGCTCCTTAATCACAAGCAAAGGCATCAAAGGAGCTCTTACCTTGTCTCCTGCCTTTCCTACCTTTTGGCACTGCTCACAGGTCCTGCAGTACCTTGTTACATCTCTGGAAATTACAGGCCAATAGAAGTTTTGCATAATACGCCTCTTTGTATGTTTTATGCCCATATGACCTGCAAAGGGAATATCATGGGCTATGGTTAGAAGTGCCAGATGGTAAGCTCTAGGCACTACCAACTGCTGTACTGTCTCACCTTCTAGCCCTCCCTCAGGGGTCCACTCTCTGTACAGTAACCCTTTGTTGCAGTATACAGATTCCCCCTCCCTTTGAGAATCAGGTGCCTCCCTAGCTACCTGCTTCAGGCCTTGAAATGTAGGGTCTGAGAGCTGAACCTGTCTCAGCTCTCTCCTTGTAACCCTTCCCAGCTCCCCTTCCACAGGAAGTCTGTTATCCTCTGACAGCGGTGCCTCACTGTCAGCCTGGGTACTACTACTCACCTCTACCTTTGCAGTTACCCTGTCCAAGGGAACATCAGTACCCACAAGCAGCTGTGGCTCACATTCAGTCTCACTGCTACAGCGTAGCTCACTCCCTGAAGTAACCACCTCAGCAGTCCTGGCTGCAAGTATGTAGTCTGTCTGGGTCTCCCCAGGCTACCGGACTTACATGCTTGTCTCTAAGCCTGACTGCATAAAACTGCACAAGCGCAGGGTACTGCACTATCAAAATCATTCCCTATCAGGACATCTGCAGGTTTATCCTCAAAAACACCTACTTGCTAGCTTCCTTTTCCACTCTCCCAGTCAAGGTGAGCCCTAGCCAAAGGTATTTAGAATGGGATCCCTCCTAAAGCCTTAATTGGAGTAGAGTGCCCAGGCAAGTAGAGCTCCTCTGTAACCAGTGCAGGCTTTACAATGGTTATATCAGAGGCTGTGTCTCTTTTAGCAATGGCCTCTTTTCCATCCACTACAATAGGATATAACCTCTGGTGGTAGTTTGGTACCCTTGTTGTCCTAAGACAACCTAGAAAGACCAAAACAAAAAGGTCTAGAAGCCCAGAGTAAAAAATAAAATTGTTTTAATGAAGCGCTTTTCGTCGCTGACCATACAGCAACTTCTTCAGATAAAAGTAAACTAACCAAGTCATCCTTAAATAGTAAAAACATCACATATTAAAATATGTCACATGTTTAGATACAATGTATCAAGCCAAGACAGCATCACATATTAAAGTATGTCACATGTTTTGATACAACATATCAAACCAAAGCAGTGTAGCACAAATTCAATGCACATTAAATGTGAGTTATGGCTTATAAAAATGTGTACAAAATCAAGTGTATGAGAGACTGACTATAAATTACAGTTATGTAAATTTGAAAATAAAAAGAACAATATCATCTTTTTAAACTCTTTAACTTCAATAAACAAGCAATGTTACAAGCTTCATTGAGCTCTGGGCTGGAAAAAGCATTAAGCCTTAACTGCCATACTAGTTCACGTTCCTCTAATAGCAAGTTAACAGGGTCCCCCCTACTGTCGGGATGTATTTGATCAATTGCCTTAAATGAAAACTTGTGACCTCCATTAAAACAAGAGTGTTTAGCTAGAGAATTGTCACCCTTATTCCTTGTCCTAAGACAACCTACTATTGGCATTTTGTCTTTCCTCACTTACTGGCTCTTTCACCTTTTGTTCCCCACCTTGCCTCCATGGACACCTGTATACCACATGGCCCCACTGGTTGCATTCAAAACATTTAATCCTAGTTCCTGGACATATACCTGTACTTGTGGCTTCCTCTGCTACTGGTGGATTCTGTTGGGGCAGTTTGTGCTGCCCACCATGGGTTCCTTTAGTCCCATGAGCAGTACTGGGGGTCCTTTTCCTGTGCAGGGCTGCCCTGCTTGCTAGGTATAGGTCTCCCTTCTTCCCCAACTCCTCTGAAGTAGTGCACTGTCTATCAGCTAACCAGATCTGCATGTCCTCAGGCAAAGTGCTAAGGGCTTGTTCCCTTACCAAAAGGTCTGCCAGCCATTCAAAAGTGGTGACCTGACATCCATTCACCCAGCTATGAAAATAAGTGCTTAGTTCAGCAACATATTCACATACATTTTCATCTGCCTTGTGTCTATGCCCATGAAACTTTTTTCTATACATTTCAGGTGTTAGCTTAAAACATTCTAAAAAGTGGCTTTTTACAGCAGTATAATCAAAACAGTCAGTGTCGTGCATTTTTGCTAAAGAAGTTATAGCTTTACCATGGAAACTCCAAAATTCCAAAAAACAAACCACGTAAACCAAAAACGAGCTTCAAGAAGCAGTTCACTCAAGACGTTATTTGATAAAAGTGTTATTTAATAATGTTGTTAGCACACGCTTTCGGAGGGCTCAGTGTCCCTCCTTCATCAGACACAAGAATAAAAAATGTAATTATGTGAATTCAATTTATACACTCAAATTCAATTAATTAATTATACCAAGTGGATTCAATTACAAATACAAAAACCTGCACACTAAACCGGAAGACTACAAGAACATTAAATAACACTACTACTAATCAGTGCTAAATCTGTAATGCCCTTTTAAACATTCGATAATTAATTTCCAAGCAAAATGTTTAATTATATGAAAGTGTATAAAAAATATAAATAAATATAAATATATATAAATATATATATATATATATATATATATATATATATATATATATATATATATGTGTATATATATATATATATATAAAACACAAACTACATATATATATATATATATATATATATATATATATATATATATATACTTATTTTTTTTGGAGTTTACTTATAATTTACAAGAATTCAGTATTAATTATTTAGACATTTTGTTGTTTAAAGATCTTTCTGCCTTGCAATATGAGTGTTATCTATAGAAAACCCACCTACTCCAACTCGTTCCTTCATTTTATGAGTTGCCACCCTAACCACCAAAAGAAAGCTGTCGTAAAAGGACAGATGATTAGGGCGGCTAGGATGATATCTGACGAGGGAGATTTTTTGGACGACTGTAAATCTAGAGGTCCCCTCACCCTATGGCCATACAGCAACTCAAAGGATGAAAAACCTGTGGATTCCTGGGGAACCCCTCTCTGTACGCAAACAGATAGGGCAAATATTTGTCCCACTCCCTCTTAAACTGATCTTCAAATGCCTGTAGCATGGACTTGATTTTAGAGTTTAACCTCTCAACAAAACCATTAGTCTGGGCATGGTAGGTGATGGTCTTCATGTGCTTCATCCCACAAAACTTCCCCAGACAAGCCAGCGGGTCTAACATAAAATTGGTAACTCTGTCAGACAGTATTTTGTTTGGGAAACCTACCCTGCTGAAAATCGCTAGCAAAGCTTTAGCCACCTTCTCGACCTCAATGGAGGACAAAGCCACTGCCTCAGGGTATCATGTAGCATAACCTACAAACACTAGGATATACATTTTCCCTGTGGAACTTGGGGTACTCAGAGGACCCACAATATCCATAGATACCCTCTGAAATGGCTCCTAAATCACAGGCAAAGGCATCAAAGGAGCTCTTACCTTGTCTCCTGCCTTGCCTACCTTTTGCCACTGCTCACAGGTCCTGCAGTACCCTGTTACATCTCTGGAAATTCCAGGCCAATAGATGTTTTGCATAATATGCCTCTTTGTATGTTTTATGCCCATATGACCTGCACAGGGAATATCATGGGCTATGGCTAGAAGTGCCAGATGGTAAGCTCTAGGCACTACCAACTGCTGTACTGTCTCACCTTCTAGCCCTCTCTCAGGTGTCCACTCTCTGTACAGTAACCCTTTGTTCCAGTATACAGATTCCCCTATCCCTTGAGAATCAGGTGCCTCCCTAGCTACCTGCCTCAGGCCTTGCAATGTAGGGTCTGAGAGCTGAGCCTGTCTCAACTCTCTCCTTGTAACCCTTCCCAGCTCCCTTTCCACAGGAAGTCTGGCATCCTCTGACAATGGTGCCTCACTGTCAGCCTGGGTACTACTACTCACCTCTACCTTTGCCATTACCCTGTCCAAGGGAACATCAGTACCCACAAGCAGCTGTGGCTCACATTCAGTCTCACTGCTACAGCGTAGCTCACTCCCTAAAGTAAACACCTCAGCAGTCCTGGCTGCACGTATGCAGTCTGTCTGGGTCTCCCCAAGCTACCTAGCTTTTGGATGTATACCTGGACTAGTGGCTTCCCCTGCTACTGGTGGATTCTGTTGGGGCAGTCTGTGCTGCCCACCATGTGTTCCTTTAGTCCCATGAGCAGTACTAGGGGTCATTTTCCTTTGCAGGGCTGCTCTGCTTGCTAGGTATAGGTCTCCCTTCTTCCCCAACTCCTCTGAAGTAGCACACTGTCTATCAGCTAACCAGATCCTTATGTCCTCAGGCAAAGTGTTAAGGGCTTGTTCCCTTACCAAAAGGTCTGCCAGCACTTCAAAAGTATTTATAAGTCCACTGCAGAAAGGTTGAGCTGTCCATTCTCTGAGGATATTGTATCTCCACTGTCAGCCTGATTGTCCTCCAGCCTGCTGTTTTCTGATGCAGCTGTAACAATGGCTGCAATCATGTCTGCCTTAGTCAGGTTTCCATGCACCAGTCCCCTAGCCTGGCACATCTAGGCCAGCTGGCTCCTTATAAGCTTTCCATATTCCTCTGCTGACATGCTGCCTGCTCACCCTGACTAACACTAAGCTAACAAAAGAAATAAAACAATTGTGATCTGAACTCTGAATATACACTGCGTGGCTGTTTTAGAGTTCAAAACACTTTTAGAGATCACTGTACATAAGCTACAGGAATTCGCTCTACCCACACAACTACAAGCCAATTAGTGTTTGCCAACTAATCAATATGTGATGTGGATCTCACCACAGCAGACCAATATGTGATAGGATATCCCAACCACTGCCACCAATATGTGACGCCCGAGACCTGGCCCAGCAATCAAGGAGCCTCAATCCTCACCACTGACACCAGAGAGGTTGACTCCTAGAAGAAGAAAGGATAACTGATACACACAGCAAAGTACAATTTCCCTTAAGTGCACACAGAAATCACATTCAGTCTGGTGCTGGTTGCTCCCTTACTCACCAGGTCCCCAATAAGACTCCCCACTGGCACAGCTATAGGGTCTAGATCCCAGCCTAGTTTGGCAAGCTAAAACCTCCAGTACCCTCTCTGTCCAACCAGTGCTTTGTGTCTCTGCCCAAGTAGCTAACACAACACACACACACACTTTGAGAAGAGCAACACCCCACCTTTGTGCTCTAAATGGAACACCATCACTATCTTCTCCAGCCATGTCTGCAATAGTCAAGCTAGAAAGATTCAGATCTTACTTGTAACAGCTTGTATGGAAAGACACACAGCCTTGCCAGCTGCATTTGCACAACTGGAAGTACAGTAATGGATTGGCAGGCACACTGGCAATGATTACATCAAAAAGCACAGAAGATGAAATATAGCAGTAAAATTTGGCTATGTGTGGTGCTCAGACTATTGACTCATGTTCCAATGTTAAACAATGAAATGCTTTGTGTTTTTTGTCATGATTATGGTTGACTGGAGGACAGATGGTATGACTTGTGACATATTAGGCTGTTGGGACTTACATACTAATAAGATTGAGTAGTATCACCTGGCAATCAAACCTATGAGAAAAAAAAGATAAAATGTTAAATTTTGCGTAACTGTCAGTGCCACAAGAGAACCTAATTTTTAACATTGCAATTAGAGGTACACTAATTGAAGAATAAATGGAGATATACTTAAGAGGTGCCTGCATGTCTGTGACTTTACTTAGTTATGGGACTGCATTTCTACATAAAAGGCAATATTTGTGGTTTAAAATAGATTTCAGCTGCATGGAGTTGCATGACCTGAGTAATACATGGCTGAGTATATTGCATACATACTTCACAAGGCTTGCTGTCCTAAATGCATACTTGTAAATTTGTGATAAATCATAATAATTATAACAAAAATATTGTGCATATCATACCTATGTTCAAGGGTGCCACTGGAGAAAATGAGCTCTAGGCCCATTCCTGCCATCACCAGCAACTGCACTTGACAAATGGGGACTCCTCTGCAATACTCCCACAGGTGAGGAGTCTCCGTTCCACTGAAGGGTGCCCACATTGGGCACAAGGAGTCCCTATAGGTCACTTAACATGGGAAGACTTTAATCTCCCTGTACAGTGACAGACCTGAGAACTTCTGATGACCCAGCAGTAGGCATGTTGGCTGGTGCCATTCCAGGTGGCTTCCTCACCTCATTCTGCACTACAGCTGACTGTTAGAGAAAAAATGAGAAAAAAGAGAGCACATCAGTGCATATGTATATGCGCATTTAACCCTGCTTTAAACGATACATAATCACTTACAGCACTTACTCAGCCACCTGGAAACCTGTTCTTCCTTCTCAGGTAGCCATTACAATTTAGTAAACCTCTCCCACTGCTGTAAAACACAAAAAAGCCATACTTAGTACCATAAAATCCATAGATAGAACATTACAGTCAGAATAGTACACTGTAAAGCAATGATAAACTGCTTGCAAAAACATGCTGTCTCTATCTACACAACCTCTTCCTCCTAACAGAGGTGTAGCTAACTATCTGCTCCTCTAAAATTGAGGAGAAAAAAATTTGTAGCAAGCAGTTGCTACAGTGGGTCTATTTCAAAACATTAAAAGCCCACAATATTGAAGACCAAATCATCGAGATAAAAGCATGGAAACCTCACTTCAGCGAATGACCAGAACGGTGAATCCATTCTCAGGGTAGGTAACCAATCATATTACAACTAACAAAAATGAAATCATACCATCCCCAACCAACCCAGATGGGGGACTACGACCCCCATACTTCCCCTAACTAAATATACCAACTCCGAGATCACACTGCAGTTGGAAAAAGTCCACCATGTTGGCTAACAGGTCTCTTACCATGAATGGATTCGCCAATCTGGTCATTCGGTGAAGTGAGGTTTTGAAGCTTTTGTCTCAACAAATTGGTCTTTGATATGGTTTGCTTTCAATGTTTTCAGGTAGACCCATTACAGTATATGCCACACAGGAAGTTCTTAAAAAAAGTCTTTCTTTTTAAACTGCAACAAACTGCTGGCTGTATTTCTAGCAAGACTTTGCTACAGTTCATGCCGCACAAAGAACAAGAAGCACTTCAGTTCAGAATACACATGCCAGTAGTTACATACTGTTAATGCACTGAAGCTCTATTGGCTTCTGCCAATTGCACCCCTTTATACTTTGTACCCAAGGTGGTTGCCCCTTTTGCCACACCTTAGCTGTGCTACTGCCTACCCCTGGCACAGAAGGACAGAGAGATACCTCTACAGGTCAATGTACCTATGGCTGTATTGCTTACCAAGCAGGTGATTCCATTGGCATTACTATTGCCCTGGCAACCTGGTGCCACACTTCAGCCTTATGCAAGGAGCCATCATAGGCCTCTACCAGGTACTCTCAATACTTTCTAACAAATGTGGAATGATATTGATTTACTTGCTGCACCAAGTGGGAGCTCTGCTTTGACCAGTGGCTGAAGAGATCATGTATGCGCTACTTGTCAGAAGGAGGTAGAAAATGGTAACACAGCATGCATGGCTGCATGTTAGGACACCACATAAAGTAAATCATTGTGCGGCACAGGTGCATGATGTAATAAACCAACAGTACAGACAGGTAATAAAATGAGCACCTAGTGTCTATGCATAAATGTACTGTATGCATGAGCTCCTAGCCAGGAATGGAAATGGATGGACATTGTACTTGTTGTGTCTGGTACTGCATTCCAATGGATTATGGCAGAGATTAAGAAACAATTACACTAAGTCATTTCCTTAACATAACCACTGTGGTACAATGTCCATTACAAAGAGATAACAACTGAGCTAATCATACTGCAAGAGACCTCATTTTTAATGATCAACGTTAGAATTAGAATGCAGTACAGGAAAGAAAATGGTTTATATTGTTATATAGGCATAATGGCAACAGACAAGACAACTAGTAATGGACCACAGGGCTTGCAGGATGCTCAAAAAAGAGGTATGGAAGCAGCAAGCCTAGATACTGGCAGTGGAATATGTGAGGCAACAGAGCATAAGGACATGTCAGGTTACTGTCTTACTGGATGGGGACCTTATCCTGACACACTGTGTCATTTGCACACAAACATTCACACTTGAAACAGGGGATACAAGCTCTCCTGCACATGTATCTCCCCACACACTCCGACCCATGCTGCTGCTGCATTGATAGGCAATGGTACCATACCATTTGCTACCCGCAGTATGGCACAAGGTGTGAATATTGACAGCACAGTTGCACAAAGGCAGCCTGACAGTGCTAAGACCATTGCTGTCTGTCAATGACAGCTGTGCATTCACATACATTAATGTATTTGTGTCACCCAAAGATGTACACATCATGTCACAGGAATGAATTAATTTCAACATCTGGGAACATTTAATACCATAGAGACAGACATGCTACTGCAGGCCCTATGTGTCCTTGACACATATAAATCAGACAAGATATTCTGGGACCAGATGTAGCGGTGAGTGATGCGGTACATCAGTGCTGTGGTTGGATACAGTAGGCCCACAGAATAGGTCCATTGTAAGGTCACTGATATGACACTACATGCCAAAACTCAGGTACAGGATATTGCCTCGCCAATGTAGAGGTGTCTCACAATGGGGGAGGAAGAGGAGGAGTTCCTAGTGTCCTTTTCCAGGGCAGATAAGAGACCCCTCATATGTAGCAGTATCTTTGATATGCAAGCTGAGTTGGTGACAACTAAGGTAGTATAAATGGGGATGTTCCAAGTTAGTAGTGCCCTGTTAAACTACCATTGCACAGTGCCCCATTAGTGTGCATATTGTATTCATCAGAATACTTAATTCATAAGTATATCTGTCTGGTAGGTACATTAGGGCTGCAACAGCAACAATCAGTACCATTATGTCTGTAAACTAATCATATTGTCATCATGTAGCTGTATAAGGGCTATATCTTGATGTGAGTGTCACAGGTATTCCAGCATTGCCACATGTATGTTATCTTTATGCTTTTACAGATTCATCTGGTGGAGGGTCCAGCAGATCAGATAGGTATATGCCTGATAAAAGCAGATCCTCCATGGCTGAATATGATGGTACCTTGCACATGGTACAATCTAATGACACAGTGGCACCATCAGCACATGTAGCAGAGACATAAGTATCTCAAACTGAAGAGCTGCAGAAGGAGAGACAGGATAAATGTCTGTTATCCCCTGTATTTAGCACTAAATGTCCTGCCATGTTAGCCTCACACAGGCTACACAGGAAACACAACACATGTGGCATCAGTGAGCCAAACTGCCATCATACGGTGGACATGTGTAGGTGGCCATTGCCACTATGATTCCAGCATATTTCCAAACATGGATGTTAACCTTGACATCGATCAGTGGATATGTTGGTCAGTGATCTAGGCACAAATGTCAGCTAAGTATATCTTGCTGGAGTATGTTGTGTAGCCTGAATAAAGAACTGCAACCACTACAGGAACTGTGTGACATACTACAACATTTGTTGGAAGACATGGCATGTAGACCCTTTGAGCAGACACACTGCAGGGCAGTGGTAACCATGTTCATATCCACTGTTACCTCATTGATGATACTGGCAAATACCCCCAGTGAGCATGAAAGGGGAGAGATCCACAGTGCATAGTCACAGAGTAGGCATATGGAAATGGCCCACTGTTATTTCTGGCCACAGGTGCCTACACCTCTAGGACTGGGCACTTCCATGGGTGTGGCTGCTCAGGGTATCACATTTCAACAAAATCTCTATTCCTTGTTGGCCAACGTACAATGCCTAGTTATGGCCATTCATGTTGTCATGGATGCTGGCCATCTAGGGTTGCCACCCCTCCATTTTATTTCCGGTAGTCTGGAAAACACTGTACAAATTCCGGTATTCTGTTCCAAAAAGGAAAGAGAATATCGGAGTTTGTAAATCGGCTGATTTACTATGCTTTTTTTACAGAAAAGCATAGTAAATCAGCCAAAAGCAGGCAGCAGGAATGGGGAAAGAGGGCGTTCCTTGTCAAGTGATGTCATTGTGACATCACAAAATGGGTGGAATGTGGGTGGGGAGGGGTGGGATGGGCAGGGTTACTGATGATGTGGGGGGTGTGGCTTTACTCCAGTTTTAGCCACGATGAAAGGTGGCAAACCTATGGCCATCTACTGCTTCCCTCACATGGGAGTCATGGCAGAGTTCCTGTACACACTTCTGCAGTGCTACACCTTCCATCAAACAGGTTACTCCAGTCCTGATACTTCACTGCCACATTGTATACTCTGGAAGCATTTCTGCTATTGTTACCTCCACAATAACTCTGGAGGAGGCAATTGCTGACTCTAGCCAACCCCTTACCCTCATGTAAAGCTAATGTGTCTACTTTCAATAACCTTCCCTCCACTTTAGCATTTTCGTCCCCTGTCACTGTGCCACACTCCACCTCTGCAGATGATGATGATGACTGTGCTCATCCCTCTGTGAATATGATAGTACCATATGCACAGTGTACCCAGTTAATGCACTGCACTGCATCCCTTGCTGTATGAATGTATGCATTAGTTTTACTCTGTCACTGCTCATAATTGTGAAACTGATGCCATCTCTTTGCCAGTGTCACTATGTATTTGCCCACAATTGCTTCTCATGGGGTACCACCACAGTCAGTTTGTCTAATGACTCCTCATCTGACTCTTCCCCCTCTACTGCTGCCATAGGTCTGCCCGGCATTATTATGGTGTTGCCATTATGTAACTGTTTTTTAGCACTATGTTGTGTAGAATGGCAGATTACTGCAGATCACTGGTGCATACTGCAGTATGCTACCAGAAATGTACAAATAGTGGGAATCAGTCTTCATAAGTCCAAATAGACATTTTGCATTGTTTTTGTTACATCAGGAACAGTGCAATGTTGTGCGTCATCTCCGTCTAGTTTGTAGGCTGTGAATGGGGTTCACCAGCCATAGTTTCAAGGCATAGCTTGTATCTCTTGCAACAACCAGTCAGCACCACTATCAAAGTCCTTTTCCTAACTACCATGAGAGCAGAATATTCAGGTTTCTGTGACTGGCTTGAATTTTCCTACTGTGCCAACCTAGTGTGCCAACCCTGTAGAAAGTCACACTGCATGAAACACAGATAAAGTTTGCACATACCAATTGTGGGAATCATGGGACCTTCCTGGATGACACACAGACACAATGAGTATAATATCCTGTGAAATGCAAGCCACCTGGCAGTTGATTGAAAGGAAGCCATTATAGTTCATATACTGGATGCCATTTGAGCACCTGAGGCTTTGATAGCAATGTGGGTGCACTCAGTGGCCCCCAGGGTCTTAGGGAATTAGACTATTTTGTAGAATGCCCTGATAGTATTGTCTCTCTTCTCTGCTGTTCATAGAAACCAAATATCATCCACTTGCTGCAGAGTTGTGTCAAAGAGCTGATGTGGGACTTGAAAGGCTGATGCCTGAAAACTCCTAATGTATCCCTAGTGAGACACTGGAAAGTCCCTATAGGAACAAAGGTTAATGTCACACAAACCTTCATGTCCACTGGGACAAGCATTCCATGCATCTTCCTTGATTCCAAGTAGAGGTGTTATATACCTACTAACTCCCTTTTGGTGCGCCTGTCCATACAACAGTTGTCAGCAATGTCCTAGTCATAGATGGTATGCTAACTGCTGGCAGACCCATAAGTGACATGGACAGCAATGACATGCAACACAGGTTCATAAGTTCATAGGTGTGTACTAGGCCAATGGCCCTGGAGCCTTTGCAAGCCTAGCCTATAGTAATGCCCTGACATCTTGCCACCATTAGTTCCCAGTGCCTTTATCAAGCAGAGCCACTGGAGTGATTCTCGTCCACTCATCAAGATTTCTCTAGAAAAGGGCCAGTGAAGTGCTCTGCTTGACATGTATGGGAAGTCTGTTCCAGAGCATGGGCAGTCTCTGGGTTATGAACCTGTCCCTCCAGCATGTTCTGTTGATTGGGGTAATGAGGTTGAGGTCCCTGGAACATGTGGTACGGAGGGATTGGGATTTCTTTGGGTGTAACATTTCTAAAAGGGGTGGGTCAGGCATGGCTTTGTAAGTCAAGGAGCGATCGCCTCTTAATAGATAATATGAGACAGAGAAAAGCTGGAGTTTATTTGAGTCTATCCATGTAGGGCATGTATTTAAGGCCTAGGATCCTCTTCGTGAGGTACGTTTGTGGTCTTTCCAGCTGGTACAAGTGTTTAGTGAGGTACATGCCAAATGGGGAATTATACTCCATGATTGGTCTAATGTGGGAAGAGTAGAGAGAGATGATAACCTCATTCTTCCTGAATGCAAAACCCTTGGTAATGAGATGTGCCACATAGAAGGACTTTCTGACCACAGTGGCAATATGGTGGTCGAAGGACAGGTTGCTGCCAACCTGTGCCCCCAGATCTCTTATAATGCCTTCAGTGTTCAGTGGGCTACCATCAATGTGGTAATTAGTGGGAACTGAGTTTTTCCCAAAGGGAATGACTGCACATTTTTTGGTATTAAGCTTAAGACCATGGTTTCAACACTAATCGTTCGTCTCAATGAGGCCTTTCTGTAGGATGTCTACGTCACTTGGGGAGTTAATAATGGCTCTCAGCTTGCAATCGTCAGTGAACTTGGTCAGCCAGAGTCCCTCCATGTTGGTCTGGACTTCTTAGAAGTAGATGCCAAACAGGAGAGGACCCAGGACCAATCCCTGTGGGACTCCACCACTAACTGGTTGGCAGTCTCACTTGGAGTCTGCTACTTCCACACTGTGGGTTCTATTTGAGAGCCAGTTTGCAACCCACCTAGTGATATAGAGGTTGATGCCTAATTTGGTGAATCTATCAATAATTCCTGAGTGGGGAATGGTATCAAAGGCCTTAGCCAGATCGAGGTATGCTGTATGAATTGCCTTGCCTTCATCCACAGCTCTGGTGACTGACTCAAAGAAGTCAACCAGGTTGAGCAGGCATGATCTTCCTTTCAGAAAACCAAATTGCGTGGGATCTAGAGTTTGGAGATTCCCTATAGCCTTGTTAATTAGGTCCTTGATGATGTGCTCCATAGCCTTACATATCAGACTTGTCAGGCTAATAAGGCAATAATTCCCAGGGTCTGAAGTCGCTCCCCCTTTATGGAGAGGGATGACTGCATCAGTGTGCCATTCTTTAGGGACATAGCCTGAGATGAGGCTGTAATTGAACAGGGCACACAGGTGTTCTGCCAGTTCACTTTGTAGTTCATGTAGAACACAGCCAGGGATATTGTCAGTTCGCATGGAAGCTGTATTATTGGCCTTGGACAATGCATCTTTAACCTGTGCTGCAGTAATGTTGGGTG
Organism: Protopterus annectens; assembly: GCF_019279795.1. NCBI lineage: Eukaryota > Metazoa > Chordata > Ceratodontiformes > Protopteridae > Protopterus > Protopterus annectens. The sequence continues at coordinate 1,222,808,567 of NC_056739.1, forward strand.
CCTGGCATTCTTCTGGTATTGTGATTGGTCCTTTAGGGGGGTGAGAGGGGTAAAGTTGGCACTGAATCTGTCGGTCAGTATGTTGGCAATATCTGTTGGCTCAGTATAGGAGGTACCATCAGAGCAAATCTGGGTATTGCCAAGACTGAGATTCTTGATATAATTGTAGAAGGCTTTGTACTTGTTTTTACTGTCTGCCACAATTCTGCCTTCATAGCTAGCTTTAAAGGTTTTGATGAGGGATCTCAACTTTTTGTTGAGGCTAATATGGGAGTTTTTCCATTCTTGGGACTTCACCTTTTTTCTGCAACAGTTTCTTCCTTCTGTTGTAGAGTTTGTTAATGGCAGGCGACCATCTGATTGGCTTCCTTTTTTGGAGGAGAGTGTCTTGGTTCTGTTGGCTATGGCTAGTTCCATGCATTTATGTATTTGTTCATACAGTGCACTGGTGTATGATTTGGTGGTCATGGACCTATTTTCCATTTGCATGTGTGACATGAAGTTAACCACCTCTGTTTTTAGGAGCCTAAAGTCAGCTTTGGAGAACTTTTTCATGGTGGTTACCTTTGCTGGTTGTGTGGGTGAGATGTGAATTTCCATGGTAATTAGTTTGTGGTCGGATCTAACCAGGGAGTAATTAACGGTTGCCCATGTTAGTGATAACCAGGTCAAGGATGTTGCTTCCTCTAGTGGGGGTAAGAATGAGCTGGTCCAGCACACTGGAATTAATGAATTCCAGGAAGTGTTGAGCAAGTGTATTGGTGCATGAGTAGTTTTCCCAGTTGATGGAGAGGTAGTTGAAGTCACCCAGTATGAGAGTGTTGGGTTGGACCCTAATAGTTTGCAGGGTACTTAGGAACGTAGAATGAGATTCTTGGGACATGGTTGGGGACATATAGCAGGCTACGACCTGAATCGCCATCTTACCCATTGTTAGTTGCACCTGAAGTATCTTCGATGCATTATTCTGGGCTACTAGTCTGGAGGTGTGCATATCATTTATGCATATGGAGAAGCCACCGCCTTTGGAACTTCGGTTCATTTTCTGGGGCCAAAAGGTGTAGAATGAGTTATAGCCTGGTAGGGAAGAGGTGTTTTTTGCTGCTTTAAACCAGGTCTCCATTACAGCACAAAGGTCGATGTTCTCCATTTTGAAGAGTGTTTTGAGCAAGTGCATCTTGAGATTTAGACTTCTAGCGTTGAGCAGCATGATCCTCAGATTGCATTTATTTAGAGCTGTTATGGTGGTAATTTGGTCTTTGGAACACCACCTAAAAAGACACTATAGGGGGACAAGAGCCTTAGCCAGTATCCGAAAACCTAGGGGTAACAGATGCAAACCATCTCTGGCAAAGCATCGAGGTCTATCAATAATGTCCTCCCAAGCAGACAGATACTGGATCCCCTTAGAATGACACCAGAAACTTACACAATTTTTGAAATCAATCATTTTCTGCTTGTACTGTGGTATCATTCTGGGTGATGGTAGGATGCTGCTTAGGGCTAGGGTCATACCTCCTTGGGCCGCATAATCCTAGAGTTCCTCCATGTCTCTTTTCATGTAGTCCATGGAGGTATGTCTCAGGTCATTCACACCCACATGGACAATGACAGAGTCATACTTGTACTTGTTGTGGAGTGACCTAAGTGCGTGTGTTATGTGTCAGATCCTGGCAGCTGACTGTTGCCTTCTCCTTATTCAACCTAGGGAGTGGGAAATCAGTGTGCCTCATTACTGAGTCACCTATGATTAGTGTATTGGGCAAGCTGTTTTGCCTTAAGGGCTTAGGTTGAGGGGCACACTGTGTAGGTGAGCTATGTATCTTCTGATTTGTGCTGTGTTGCAGTGGTCGAGTACATTTCTGATTTAGAGGTCTCTGCTGTTTGAGTAGATTTCAGTTGAGAGTCTCTGTAGAGGTGGGTTTGTGGTTTGCGTTTTTATGTGAGAGCTGTGATGGTGGATGTTCTGGAGGATATGTGTTCCTTGCAGTGTGGTACAAGTGTTGACCTTCTCCTCTTGACCAGCTATTCCGGTCTTGGCTGGAGAGTGCATGTCTTCCATTTTGGATATAGAAGTGCATCTCTCACAAGTCTGAATGCAGGGAGTTAAGAGGAGAGGGTTGTCTGTGTACATGAGGCAGTTGCTACACTGCTTCCGAATGCCCATGTTCACCAGGTTAATAGGAGAAAGCACAGGGAACTGACCTTTAGACATGCCAGGAGGATGGTCGTTATTAATAAGCACTGGAGCTGTTTCCCTATAGGATGTTTAGTGCTGTTAGTACTTATGTGTGCTACAAGAAACCAGATGAAGTGCTAGGCAAATAAGCTAGTTAAATGCAATAAAGAAGAAAATGGCAAGATCTAAGGGAAAAATTGAAGAGCAGACTTTTGGCACCGTAATAGTTTACCCCATCTTAGTGGTGCTGCACGGTGTGTAAACCCTTGCAAACACAGACGTTTAAAGCAGAAAGTTGAAAGGGAGCTAGAAACCACTCCTCTTGTGGTAGATAGGCTACCTAGTGCTTACCACTTCCACTGATAAGCTGAGAGGCTTCCCTCTAACACAGAAAGATCTGGGGAACTTAGAAACTACAATACAGTCTGGAATACAACAAATCTGTATCTGGGCTACTCTAGTAACTGGAAAAACTAGAAAACAAGCTAGAACTTTTATTTATTTATTTTTTTAATATAACAGTAGAAAACAAGCAAACTGATTTAAACAAATTAAGCAATTAACCAATAAAAAGGCATAAAAATGAGCCCTGTTCCAACAGTCTTCAATCAGACAAGTTCTAGCTGCACATTCCAGCCACTAAGGTGCAGAGGAGCCTTCTCCAAAAAAAAAAGATGACCTGGATTAGTACTCAAGTTATGCAAACAAAGCTAGATTTAGCAGATCTGAATCTAGTCTATGTTACAGCAAACAAGGCACTCCAATTTCAGAAACAGTTCAAATAAGTGGGCACAATAAGCTTTTAACCAGAAATTCCCAGCTCAGAAGGGCAGAATCTACCCTCTCCTCCCACAAGAGAGCAGACCACAGACCTTTTTAATGTAAAATAACTGGCCTGAAGCCCAAGTGCTTAAACCAGAACTAAGACACTATTAGAATAACAGACACTAAGCCTTCAATTGGCAACTCCCAACTTAGAAGGATGTAAGCTACGTGTCCTGCCACAAGAGTGCAGACCACAAACCTTCTTTATGTAAAACAACTGGCCTGAAGCCCAAGTGCTTAAATGAAAAGGCTTAGAATAACAGTTAGAATTTAATCAGGCTACTAACAAGCACTAATAAATACAGCAGAATAATTTTTCGTCCTATAGCTTTAAAATAAATACAGCAGAATAAATGCAATTGAGTACTTTTAAGAATATACAACAAACGCAAAATAAAGTAGGAAAAAACACAAGTGCCGTACAAGTAGATGAATAAAGTGCATTTTTTATATACCAGTAGCAAACAGGCAAACTGATTTAAACAAATTAACCAATTAACCAATAAAAAGCGAAAAACTGAGCCCTGTTCCTGCAGTATTCAATCAGACAAGTTCTAACTGCACACTCCTGCCACTAGGGTGTAGGGGAACCTTCTCCAAAAAAAGATGGCCTGTATTAGTGCTCAAGTTATACTAACAAAGCTAGATTCAGCAGGTCTGAATCGAGTCTATGCTACAGCAAACAAGGCACACCAGTTTCAGAAAGAAACAGTTCAAATAAGCAGACACAATAAGCCTTTAACCAAAAATTCCCATCTCAGAAGGGCAGAATGTACCCTCTCCTCCCACAAGAGTGCAGACCACAAATCTTCTTAATGTAAAATAAGTGGCCTGAAACCCAAGTGCATAAACCAGATCTAAGACACTTTTAGAATCACAGACACCATGCCTTCAGTCAGCAACTCCCAACTTAGAAGGATGTAAGCTACCTGTCCTGCCACAAGAGTGCAGACCACAACTTTCTTAATGTAAAACTGGCCTGAAGCCCAAGTGCTTAAACCAAAAGGTTTATAGGTTCATAGGTTCATAGGTAGGTACTAGGCTATTTGCCCAAGGGCCTACGTAAGCCTAGCCAACAAGGTTCCCTGGCTTACGCCACCCAAGAAAGTTATTTTCCTGTGCCACTGTCGAGCAGAGACACAAAAGTGATCCCTGGGGTGTATTTCCTATTTCCCATCCACTCATCAAGATTTTTCTTGAAGAGTGCTAATGAAGAACTTTGCTTGACATGGATGGGTAGCCTGTTCCAGAGTATGGGAAGTCTCTGGGTCCCTAGAGTGTGTAGCTTGGAAGGATTGGGATTTCTTTAGATGTAGCATGTCCAACAGCTCTGGGTTTGACATGGCTTTATATGTTAGGCAGAGATCACCTCGAAGTAGGCGATATGCTACGGAGTAAAGCTGGAGTTTTTTGAGACGGTCAGTGTAGGGCATTTGTTTGTGGCCAGTAATCCTCTTTGTGAGGTACTGCTGTGGCCTTTCCAGCTGCAGCAGATGTCTTGTGAAGTACATTCCAAGAGAGGCATTGTACACTATAATGGGTCTAATGAGTGTTGGGTAGAGGGGAACAATGACCTCTTTTTTCCTGGATGAGAACCTTTTTATAATGAGGTGTGCCACGTAGAAGGATTTCCTGACTACTGTGGCAATGTGACTATCAAAGGACAGACTACTGTCCACCTGGGTCCCAAGGTCTCTTATCACATGTTCAGTGTTAAGTAGATTGCTGTCTATGTAGTAGTTCATGGGTACATAGTTTTTACCAAAGGGGATGACAATGCACTTTTTGGCATTGAGCTTGAGGCCATGGCTCTGACACCAGGCATCTGTCTCAGTGAGGCCCTTCTGTAGGATTTCCACATCATTTGGGGACTCAACTATGGCTCCTAGTTTGCAGTCATCTGTGAACTTTGTTAGCCAGAGGCCTTCTGTGTTAGCCTGTACTTCAGATAAGTAGATACCAAACAGGAGAGGTCCCAGGACTGAACCCTGTGGTACTCCACTTGTCACTGGTTTAAGATCAGATTTGGAGTGTGCAACTTTTACAGTGTGGGTTCTGTCAGTGAGCCAGTTGGCAACCCATCTTGTGACTTAGGAATTTATACCTAGTTTAGTGAGTTTAGCTATAATTCCAGAATGGGGGATGGTGTCGAAAGCCTTGGTGAGGTCAAGATAGGCTGTGTGAACCACCTTACCCTCATCTACGGCTTTGGTGACTGCCTCAAAGAAGTCGATCAGGTTCAGGAGGCATGCTTTGCCTTTCACAAACCCAAACTGGGTGTGATCCAGAGTTTGGAGGTTACCAATGTCTTTGTTTATGAGTTCCATGATGATACGTTCCATGGCCTTGCAGACCAAGCTCGTCAGGCTAATAGGGCAATAGTTCCCGGGATCAGTGGTGGCTCCCCCTTTGTGGAGTGGGATAACTGTTGCTGTACGCCATTCAGTGGGCACAAAGCCTGATGTGAGGCAATGACTGAACATGGTGCTTAGGTGGGGAGCCAGTTCGTTCTGAAGTTCATGTAAAATGCAGCCTGGGATGTTGTCCGGTCCCATGGATGCTGTATTTTTGGCTTTAGAGAGTGTAGCTTTTACCTGCGAAGTTGTGATTACAGGGACTCTGCATTCTTCCTGTATAGATATGGGCCCTTTAGGGGGTGAGGGGAGGGTAAAATTAGCACTGAACCTATTTGCCAGAATATTGGCAATATCAGTTGGTTCTGTAATTTTCGTGCCATTGTGCTGTAACTCAGAGCAGATCTGGATGTTGCCATTGAGATTCTTGACATAGCTATATAATGCTTTGTGGTTGTCCTTAGAATCAGTCGTGATTTTGTTTTCGTAGCTAACTTTGGAGGATCTTATAAGAGATCTCAGCTTCTTACTGAGGCTGACCAGGGAGCTCCTCCACTCATGGGATTTTACTCTCTTTTGCAACAAATTCTTCCTTCTGTTGGACACTTTGTTTATGGCAGGGGACCACCAGATTGGCTTCCTTTTTTTGGAGGATAGCGTCTTGGTTCTGTTTGGGATAGCACAAACAATGCACTCGTGTAAGTGCTTATAGAGTGCATTTCTGTAGGATTCAGCAGTCGTAACTGTATTGTCCATCTGCATGGGTGTCATGACGTTCACCACTTCTGTCTTAAGAAGCATGAAGTTGGCTTTGGAGAAATTTTTTACCGTGGTTTCTTTAATGGGGGGTGGGTGTGGGATGTGGATATCAAGGGTGATTAGGTTATGGTCGGATGAGATCAACAAGGAGTTGACTTCAGGTGTGGAACACCGGTCACTCATGTTGGTAATGACTAGGTCTAGGATATTGTTGCCCCTGGTGGGGGTGTGGATAAGTTGATCCAGGGTATTGGAGTTAATGAATTCCAGAAAGCACTGTGTGAAGGAGTTGGTACATGAGTAGTTTTCCCAGTTAATGGTGGGGTAGTTGAAATTGCCCATTATTAGGGTGTTTGGTTGAACCCTAATATTTTCCAGTACATCAAGAAAAGAGGAGTGGGAATCCTGGGGCATGGTGGGGGATCTGTAGCAAGATACAATTTGGATTGCAGTTTTGCCCAGAGTTAGTTGCACTTGGATAACTTTGGATGCATTATGCATAGCAACTAGCCTGGAGGTGTGGATATCCTTAATGAATATGGACACACCTCCGCCTTTGGTGTTCCGGTCCAGGTTACATGGCCAAAACGTGTGGTATGAGTTATAGCCTGGTAGTGCAGGGGTGCTCTCTGGAGCCTTGAACCAGGTCTCAGTGACTGCACAGATATCAATGTTCTCCATTTTAAGGAGTGCCTCGAGTGAGTGCATTTTGAGATTTAGACTTCTAGCATTGAGTAGCATTATCCTCAGTTTTTGCTTGCCTGTTCCTGTAATGGTGGTGAATTTGTCATTTGAACCTTGCCTAAAAAAGGCACTATAGGGGAGGCAAGAGCCTTAGCCAGTATCCGGAATCACAGGTATGACAGGTGCAGGCCATCTCTGGCAAAGCATTGTGGTCTGTCGACCATGTCATCCCAAGCAGACAGATACTGGATCCCCTTAGAATGACACTAGAAGCTTAACCAATTGTTGAAGTCAATCATTTTGTCCTTGTACTGCGGTATCATTCTGGGCAATGGCAGAATGCTACTCAGGGCTATGGTCATACCTGCCTGGGCTACAAGATCAGAGAGCTCTTCCATGTCTCCTTTTATGTAGTCCAGGGAGGTACATCTCAGGTTGTTCACACCAACAAGGACAATGACAGAGTCCTATTTGTACTTGTTGTGAAGTGACCTGAGTGCGTGGGTTGTGTGGTGGATCCTGGCACCTGACAGGCAGCTGTCTTTAACCTTCTCCTTGTTTTGCCGGGTGAGTGGGACATCAGTGTGCCTGACTATAAAGTCACCCATGACTAGTATGTTGGATATGTTGTTTTGCCTTATTGGCTGTGGTTGAGGGGCACACTGAGTCTTTGGGCTATGTGTCATTTGGGTTGTGTTGGGGGGGTGGAGGTTGCTTGCATTTCTGCTTTGAAGGTCTCTGTTGCTTGGGCAGATTATTATTGAGAGCCTCTGTGAATGTTTAGAACAGCAGTTACAATTTAATCAGGCTACTAACTAGCAGTAATAAATGCAGCAGAATAAATGCAATTGAGTACTTTTAAGAACAGGCATCAAAAGCAAACTAAAGTAGGAAGAAACACAAATACATTAAAAGCAGATGAATACAGTGCAATTTTTTGTATATATATATATATATATATATATATATATATATATATATATATATATATAAAACAGTAGCAAACAACTAAACTGATTTAAACAAATTACCCGATTAACCAGTAAGAAAGCTCAAAACTGAGCCCTGTTCCAGCAGTCTTCAATCAGCCAAGTTCTAACTGCACACTCCTGCCACTAGGGTGCAGGGGAACCTTCTCCAAAAAATATGGCCTGGATTAGTGCTCAAGTTATACAAGCAAAGCTAGAGTCAGCAGGTCTGAATCTAGTCTATGCTACAGAAAACAAGATGCACCAATTTCAGAAAGAAACAGTTCAAGTAAGCAGGCACAATAAACCTTTAACCAGAAATTCACAGCTCAGAAGGGCAGAATCTACCCTCTCCTCCCACAAGAGTACAGACCACAAACCTTCTTAATAAAGCAATAACTGATGACATGGTGTGGTATATTGAAGATTTACCCATGGTTGGTGTGATTAAATAAAGCCAACCGTGGGTAAATTTCAATATACCACAACCATGGAGAAGGTTATTGCTATTATACAATGACATTATTTAAGAAAAAAAATACTTACTTTTCTTAATAATGTGTTTGTATAACGGTGCATTACTGTTCTTCTGCTGGTTGTGGTATACTGCTTCCTTGTTTTGATGTACTGAGCATGCATATGGGACTTGCGTCCCACGCATACCTAGTACATCAATGCTTTGAAATGGAAGCAACAGAGTTGCTCCATTTTTTTCTTTCTTTCTTTCTTTTTTTTTTTTTTTTTGTTTAAAAAAATATTTTGAGGACTTTATACCAGTGGAAAAAAGTCCAGGTGACCGGACCTTTTTCCGTTGGTATATTGTGGGATTTACAATGGGCACGCTGGCCAATCAGTGTGCATGTTTTGGAATATTAATGGGGGGGGGTCATTGTATAATGTAAAATAACTGGCCTGAAGCCCAAGTGCTTAAACCAGAACTAAGACACTTTTAGAATAATAGACACTAAGCCTTCAATCAGCAATTACCAACTTAGAAGGATGTAAGCTACGTGTCCTGCTACAAGAGTGCAGACCACAAACCTTCTTAATGTAAAACAATTGGTCTGAAGCCCAAGTGCTTAAACCAAAAGGCTTAGAATTGCAGTTACAATTTAATCAGGCTACTAACAAGCAATAACAAATGTAGCAGAATAAATGCAACTGAGTACTTTTAAGAACAGGCAGCAAAATAAAGTAAGAAAGTAGGAAGAAACACAAATACAGTAAAAGCAGATGAATAAAGTGCATTTTTTTTTGGTTAGGTGGGAAGGGATGAAACACGATAATTTAAGGTTGATAAACTAAGGGGGTGGGCCTTCCCAAATGATCTCTCTCTACTCAGTAGAATAAGCTGATGAGATGGGACTGGGAGGAGTGTCCAAAATTAGATATATAGTAGGGGTGGGCAACTCAAAAACCACCAAATTTAAGAACACAACAAGGACTATACGGGTGGGTGATGAACTTTTAAAACTCCAACAGAACAGAAAACTTAAAACAAAACAAATGTAATACTAGAATATGATAAAATAGAAGTGATCAAATGTTAAATAAAGAGCTTCAAATCAAAATTAAATGCAGAGATGAGTGATACTCAGAGAAATGCAGACCACACAAACACTTCAGATAACTACAGATATTTTTAAATAAAATAGCAATGCTGTCTCAGCTTCTCCCACTAATTAACTGATGTTATTCACAGTTTGCAAAGGAATTCTTGGTAACTTTTTTAACCGACCCTAGCCAAGAACTCTTAAAACTCCAACAGAACAGAAAACAACGGCTGCAAATGCGGCCAGTAGCACATGCTATCCATTTAATACTGATGCTACTTTTAGCATCATAACATGTGTGCGTGTGTGTGTGTGTGTGTGTGTGTGTGTGTGTGTGTGTGTGTGTGTGTGTGTGTGTGTGTGTGTATGTGTGTGTCTGTGTGTAGATCCTGTATGCTGGAAAATTCTGGGATCAGAATAGCAAAATCAGAACAGCAAAATGTATACATTTCTGAATCACTCTGCCATATTCAGTTTCATCAGCTGCATTTTGTGGCCTTCATTATCATATTGCCACTCATTTGCATGCCATATGTGTATACTAGGCTAACAACCACAGGAGTCTTTATAAGTTTAGGCAAGCATCCTAAATGGATCTGACAAGTTTAGAACCTTAAGACTGATTATGTGCACAATGGGCTATTTCTGTAGCTGCACAATACATGCGTGTCTTAAATCTCTATTAATTGCTGTCATTATTTTAATGCTGTATACTGACTGTTTCCAAAAACCCTCCTGAGGTTTATGTTAGTTTAATAATCCTCTTCCATTTGCTGAAATGAAGATATATGACTATAAGCATATACTACAGTTTATTCTAGAAGGGAATCATGGGAATGCTGAAATACTTCTCTTTTGGAAGGATGCAGCTAGATATGGCAAATGCTGGATATCCAAATGCCAGTAAGCAATGTATTTTGTGTCATGGTGAATGGGTCTGTTAACATATATACAAAAGTCATGAAAATAGTTTCAACCTGAAAAATGGGAGAAGAAATACTTGCTTTTCACTTGTGGTAGACTCAATAATTTTCATTAGGAAATATTACATAACTGCAACTGATTCTTAATAGTCTTCAGTTTGTGATTTCTTATTTCAGTATGCAGTAGCTTCTTAAAGTGAGATTATTTTGCTTTTAAAAGGAAGCCTGCAATATAATTCGAAACCCAATGGGGAAGGGGTTCACCAAAGGAAAACACAACCAAAGTTGTTCTTAAGCAACGTATGCCTTAGTATGAAGTATAAACATACAATAAACCTTATAGTGGTTTTCATTCAGAAGTACTCCTGTGGGCTTTGGATGATTCATATATCTAGAGATAATTTAGAAACCATGTCTGCAAATTTCTTACATATGGCTAAAGAAAATATATGGCTGTGGTGTAGTCTTGCTCGTTCACAGGAATTACACCTTTTTCCTTGGGTAACTCATGAAATACATGAAATATTTTGTCAAAAAATAAAGGCCCGCGATGTATGTCAGAGCTCTTGTAGTAAGTAAAACTGAATCTAAGTGCTTATTCTTTTACTGGGAAAGAAGTAATAAACTGCAAACATTTGCCTTAAATCTGAAACAGTGATAAGACCGGATTATGTGTTTCATTTGCAGTCAATGGAAGAAGTAAGGAGGTTTAGCAAGGGTTAACAGCTGTCATCAGGCATATTCAGCACTGTGGGCTGAAAAGCAGCTGCTAAAGTAATCATGGAAGTCTGTTTCTTCCATTTCACCTACTCTGCAAGAAATGAATGACTTGTAAGGCGTGATTTACTGAAAACAATGTCTTGTCCATTTATTGTTTCTACTGATGTGGGAAAGCACATTCAAACTGCATGGCATCCTACTTTATACTAAGTGAATTTCACTTCCTTAACATATTTTATTTTAATTAAATTATATGCTTTCAGGTAAACGCAGGGAGCTATAAAGAAGCTTAAAAGATAAAGGAGAGAAGGAGCAATAAGAAATTTAAGTGCAGGACTATACAATTAAAACAACCATTGTTAACTGATATGTGGCTCAGAAAAAAACAGTGTAGCTTCAATGGAGAAAAATTCAATAAACTTACAACATGCCATTTGCTAATGATTCATTTCTGAAGTTCAGAATACTTTCTTGTAAATATGTACGTGCTTTGCAAAATGTTAGGAAGGGGTTCATTGACTGTCTTCTTAGTACAAATCATTAAATGCAGCTTGAGACCTGCAGATACTGTAAACGATTATATCAAGGTCTGCAGAATGGTTTCACATTGGATTTAACAGAAGAGAAAGAAATGTCAGACTTTTGCAGGAATGGTAACAGTTTCTAGTTCTTATAGGTTCAATAGTTAAAAGGTTCTGGAATAAGATGCGGTACTTGAAACAGATTTATCCATGTCCTTTGCCCTCTGCCTGTCTTAACTGTCTGTTCATGCAATTATAAATCCTTTTGTGTGTGTGTGTGTGTGTGTGTGTGTGTGTGTGTGTGTGTGTGTGTGTGTACATACACATACACACACACACACACATGTATATATATATATATATACATACCTTCTTGTACTTTCTGGTAAAGGGCGTTGCCAAATGTGTGATGGACATAATTGTGTAAGCTTTTTTTGTTTTAGAATGGCAAACTGAGATTTTTTTTTTTTTTCAGTTTGTAACGTCTGATGTTTTTATTTGTTTCAGTATTGAAAATGTACACTGCCTCAAAACATGCATTGTCTCTAGGCAGGGAAGGAAGATCACTTAAAAGGGGGACTTTACATTATGGAAGTTGGTGTCCATTTCCAAAAATCCTGGTTATGCGCCTGATTCCAGCATTAGTTCTTCAAAGTATCTCATGGAATCACCAGTCTTATGAGTTCTTCATTCCAAACCGTACATAGCATTTAATTTTTTTAAACAACTTTTTATTAATTTTAAAACAAAGATTGTGCAATATTATTTAAAGATAAATAGAACAAAAAAAGAAGTTATGTTTTTACCATAATATTCCATCTTTTTTGTCTATCTTCATTCTTCATTATCCTGTGGGTCTTGGTTCCGACCCTCAGAACCAACTGGCTGCATCAATAGCTAAAGATTCCAAGCTCGAGCACCTCCCTTCCTACCCATAATTCCCCACTCCTCCAGATTATCTCAGATTGAGGTTGCAATAACAGCCATCTGTGGTTAACAAATAGGCCAACATAGCCAGCACAGGATAAACATTAAAACATCAGGAGCTCAGTAAGGAACTGTGGTTCCTATGAACATATCCATCAGATCTCTCAAAGTCTTAAATTGGGGGAAGCAGGGGGGTAGGTTAATGAAGAATGAAGGTAGACAACACAGATGAAATGTTATGGTAAGAACTTAACTTTTTTAACTGATGTTGTCATCTTCATTCGTTCATTAACTTGTGGGACAGAGTCCCCAGCTATAATAACCTAGAGTGGCCCTCATGGAAGGGTATTCGGGAGTACAGCAGAGCTGAAGGCACTTCTGTTCCTGGAGATGATGTCCAACTTATAATGCACAATAAAAGTATAAGGGTTTGACCACGTAGCTGCTGCACAAATATCCTCAATATATACCCTCAACCAAAAGGCTTGGGAATTTGCCATTGACCTTGTGGAATGAGCCTTAATCTGACCGGGCACTGGAATGTTCCTGAAGGAATAAACAAAGGAAATACAGTCTTTCAATCATATAGTTAAGGTAGTCTTAGTAATGGGTTTACATTTTCTAACATCTGAAAAGGATACAAACAGCTGATAAGACTTCCTGAAAGATTTTGTTCTAGCTAAGTAAAAATTTAGTTGTCTAGGTACATCAAGCAAATGAAGAGTGTACTCTCCCTTATTCTGAAAATTAGAGAAGAAAACAGGAAGATTAATAGATTGATTGATATTATCTTCCCTACCGACTTTAGGCAAAAAGGATGGATTGGTACAAAGGGTTACTCTATCTTTGTGAAATATCAAGAAGGAAATTTGCAGGAAAGAGCCTGAAGTTTGTAGACTCTTTTTGTGAAATAATAGCTACCATGAACAATATCTTCCAAAAAAATTTTTTTTAAATCTACTGTAGCTGCTGCTTCAAAAGGGGGGACAGACTAAAGCTTGTAAAATTATGGTCAAGTCCCAAGGAGGAGTAGGATCTTTTATAGGGGGACAAAACAGAAAGGTGCCCCTACAAAAGGCTTTACAGAGTTTGGATGAAGACAGTGAGGAAGAATATTGTCCAAAATAGAAATTGGAGATAGCTGCTAGCTGTACTTTAATGGTGGAGTAACTAGCTCCGTTATTGAAAAGTAAAGCCAAAAGATCGAAAACTACCAAGACAGAGGCTGTGAAAGGATCTGTTTGTTTCTGTTGTGCCCATAAAGACAATCTTTTCCATTTGCTGTTGAGAATTTATGGTTAAGATCAATATTTTCTGAATGGAGGAGGAGAACCAGGGGTGTCTAGCCATCACTGGAATTGTAGAAACCATGTGGTTAGTTTCAGTCCCTGAATGTCCGGGTGAGGGTGCCCTGATGGGAGAGAAGGTAGATCTGGAGTTGGGTCCAGGATCACTGGCAGGCAAATCAGATGAGATCAAAGAAAGGGGAAACAGATTTGTTGAGCTCAGAAGGGAGGAATGAGGATTACTTTTCTCTTCAACCTGAGAACCTTCTGTAAGAATTTGGGAATTAAGGGCAGTGGGGGAAAGCATAGAGTAGACCAGGAGGCCAGGCATGGACTAGTGGATGGCTGGGTGGCTGTCGCTGAGAAGGGATCAAGGCAAAGTACCTACTGCATTTGCTGTTTTGAGGTAACACGAAAATATCACAGTGAGGTTGACCCCATTTCTGAAAGAGTTTGTTTGCCATGGATTGATTCAGGGACCACTCATGAGGCATCAATAAAATTTCATCTGAACCTGTCCGCCAAGATGTTGGATTCTCCTGGAATGTGCATTGCCACCAGAAAGTGGTTGGTAGAAATTGCCTATTGCCACACTCTCATAGCTTCTCATCATAGGGGATAATATCTGGTCCCTCCCTGTTTGCTGATGTACCAGACCACTGACATGTTGTCCATCTGAATTGCAATAGTTCCTAGAGAAAGAAAACTGTAGTTCTTGCAACTCTAGAAGAACCACTCTGATCTCTAGTATGCTGATATGCAATTTGGTCTCATGGTGCGTCCATGTGCCTTGTAGTGTTTTACCCAGAAAATGTCCCCCCAGCCCATCTGCATGCATGGTCAATGTGGCACTTGGGGGAGGAAGAATGAAAGGATGACCACTAGGAACAGCTATAGAGTGAAGCCAACACAGGCGAGATTTTTTTTGCAAATCCATGAAAGTTTGACAAGAAAAAGTAGGGGACTCCTGTGCAGTGGTCACTGAACCACTAAAGTCCACTGTAGAATTCTCATATGAAAGCTCTCTGTGGGCAACAGAGTTATTGTGGCCACCCTGGAACCCAGCAGTCTGAGAACTAAACTAGATGGAGGTTTCAGAATGACATGACTTGTTTGATGTGAAATCTTAAATCTGATACTCTGTCCATTGTCAGATAAATACAAGATATTCTTGTGTCCAGCCATGCTCCTATGAAATCTATCACTTGAACTGGTTTCAACTGGGATTTGTGCAGGCTGATCATTAATCCAAGAGATGGAGCCAAGTTGAGGAGATAATCCTTTGCCTGCAACAATAGATGCCTGGTTGGAATGGTTAGGAGTCAGTCATCAAGATAGGGGACACTCTGGTACCCTTGCAGCCTGAGATAGGCTGCCACCACTGTCAACCATTTGGTGAACAGCCTGGGGACTGTGGTGAGACCAAATGAGAGTGATCTGAACTGGTAATGACTGGCTGCCAGCCTGAAATGAAGGTACCATCTGGAGTGTCTTTGTATTTTGATGTGATAGTACACATCCTTCAGGTCTACAGAGCACATCCAGTCATAAATCCTCAACAGGGATAGGATGGATTGAACCATGACCATCCTGAATTTCATGTTCTTTACTTATTTGTTCAGAGACGTTAGGTCCAGAATTGGTCTCAGGTCCCCCATATTTTTGGGAACCAAAAAAGAACCTGGAATCGACACCCAATCTGACTTGATGTGGAGGGACTTCCTGGATCACTCTTTTTTGCAGCACTTTTGCAATTTCTATGGCTGCATCCTCTCTCTGATTGGGTGGAACATCGGGGAGGTAATTCTTTGGATTTGTTTTTTCTAAAAAGGGAATGAAGTACCCTCTGGATACAATCCTTAGCACCCATTGGTAATTTGTGATGGCTTCCCAGGCTGCGGAGTGCAAGGAAATGTGCACCTTGACTGCCTCTAAAGGAAAGCAGTTGGGCAACCACTCAGGAGTGCTGTAAGGGTCTGTCTGAGAAGGGTTCTCGAGCCATTGGTTTGCAGGCCCCCTCTACCACATGAGCAACATCTACCATTCTTGTAATTTCCACCTCTGCCTCTGGAAGAAAAATCTCCTGTAGAGTCCCAAAAGGAAGCTTGAGATTTCTTGAATTACATCTTTTTACTGCCATGCTCATTCCTAGAAAAGGACCTTTGTGGAGTAGAAAAATGGATTCCGATGGCAGACAGGGTCCTCCCATTTTTCTCGCTGTGGTTGAGTGTGTCGCAAATGGTGGATCCAAACAAGGTCAATACATCAAAGGGTGTATTAGTGAAAGATGCTTTGAAGGGCTCAGCAAAGTCATACAGCCTCATCCAGGCATGACACCTTATGATAATGCCAGAACTGGCCACCCTTGAGGTACCCTCTGCCACATGGGATATAAGCCTCATTGACACATTTGACAGTGATTGAAGGGTGGCCAGTCTGGAGGAAAGGGTCTTCTGTTCCTCTGCAGACATGGACCCCAGGGCTGAGCTTGAAAGTTCCTTGACCAGGTCCCACTGTTGTCTCATAAAATTGGATAAATAGTTTAATGCCCTCAACATTGAGGAGGCATAAATTCTCTTGCCAAATCTGTCCAAAGCCCATGGTTCTACTTTAGAGGATGGACAAAGGAGCTTTCTTGGGATAGCTCCTTTTTGGTGGCTGCTGCAACAACCATGGCATCTACATGGATACCCTTGGTCCAGAAGGTCTTCTCCAGAGGAGCACTTAAGATTTTATCAGCGCATTTTACTATGGGCTCTACTGAATCCGGTTCCTTCCATGACCTAGAAGACACCAAATCAATGAATGGGTCAGCAGAGGGGGGACAACCAGGATGTAGATGGGCTGAACCCAAAAGCCTCCAACAGCACCAGTTCCTCCAGAAAAGGATTTTGGGAACAGCAACCACCTGTTTGAAGCAGAATTTCTAAAATGTCTCCAAAGGAGATCTTTTCTGGTGGCAATCTTGTGGATCCTTCGCCTTCCTCAAAGTTGGTGTCAGTGGTGACAGATTCCTCATGGGAATCAATGTGCCTCCTCTTGTACAGTCTCTTCCAAGGAACCTCCTCAGTGGAATGTTTTGGGAAGGTGTTGTAAGAGCCTTGGGGTTCCACAGAGTGTAGTGTATGTAGGCTTTTTGGAACCAGCTGTCCACGTGGTAGACTACAGGTCTCAGGCACCAATCCAGAAAGGGAAGGGATAGGTTCTAAATAAATGAGTGCCAAGGGTCTACTGCAATGGGAGAGGGCCCTCTACACCACTTCAAAAGCCAAAGGGCTCCCAACTCCAGGAAGCATCCTCTCCGGAGCCAAAACTACGTATGGACACTTCTGAAGCCCCCAAGGCCTTGATCCAAAGGGGGAGTTGGAGCTGATCTGTCGAACGCCAAAGCTCTGAGAGGATGAGACTACTCTGAAAACTTCAGAGTGGAAGTCAAACCCTCAGAACCAATGCCAAGGTTATGGCTCCAAGCTGCAATGAGCCCCAAAGCAGTCAGAGCCGAGAGTGTCAGTGAAATGGTCAGGGGTGAAGATGAGATCATTATCGGCCCTGACACCTCAGTGCCTGGGACTAACAGAATTAAACACTCCAAAACTGAGGCCCAGATTGGAGAAGGAGCCACGGGGCAGAAAGGAGAAAGCTTCATGGATCCAGAAAGAGATGGAGCAGACAAAACCCCCATCTGGATCTGAGCCTCAAGAAACTGCCTCATTAGTCTACCCATGTCTTTCTCAGAGAGGTTTTGATAAGATCTGGAGGATGTGGAAGAGGGTGGCCTGGAAGATTTCCTCAGACAAGGGGATTTCCAAGTGGGGCATGGTCAGCTCCAAGCCATAAGTTAGGGCATGATGAGGAGACCTCTGATCCAATCCACTTGGCCCTGAGGAAGCAGGCAAGGCATGGAGCAAAGGAACAGAAGATGGAGCTGAAGAAGCCGGTGCTGACGGGGTCAGCTCAGAAGACCTTGGCACCTTTTTTGGTGGCTCCAAAGAGGCAATCCAAAGAAGAACTCGCACGACAGGCAGGTGCACGGCTCCAAAGAGGACTTTATAGGGGAGCATTTCCTGCTCTCTCGGGTCTCTTTAGATGATTTGGAGGGGAGTTGAGCCCCTGACATTGAAGGGACAGCAGAGGAAGAGGAAGGTTGGAGCAAACCTTTCAAAATAATCTTACTCATGTTATCTACTAGGGCCCTGGGTAAAAAAACTTTTACAGATGCTACAGTCACTGTTCAGATAAGCAGGTTCTAGGCTGTAAACGCACTCCCTGTGGGCATCAGACAGTGGTAACCAGTGCCCACAGGAAGTGCATTTCTTGAAACCTAAAGGTGTCATAGTAAGAGAAAAAAGCTTTTTTTTTTAATGGAAATAAGAGAGAGAGGAAAGGAACAACGCTATGGCAAGAAAAACCTGAATAACAGAATAATGGTTATTCTAAAAGGTTTTTTTAAACTACAAGAAGAGGGTAGGAAGTCTAAGAAGAAAAGGAAAACAAGAATTCCAGCTCACAAGGTAACAAAAACACTACCAAACCCATGGAGGAGCTCAGGAGCACTGGAATCTAGATGTTATTCTGACAAGTGGCAAACGAGATCGGAGGTAATCTGGGTAGGAGGGAGGAGTTCAAGCTTGGAATCTTTAGCTATTGAAGCGGCTGGTCAGTTCTGAGGGTCAGAACCAAGACCTACAGGTTATTGAATGAATGAAGATGACAACATCAGATATATAACTATTTACAGCATAGCATTCTATTTTTTAAACCAGCTTCTCTAGAGCTCATTGAGCACAATGCAAATCTTATTTTTTATTTCTTCTTTTGGAGTTTACATGGTAATTACAGATTGACTGCTTCGGTCATTGTTGGGAAGGCATCACACTCACTTTTCTTTGTATTAAATATACTGGCTCTATTCAAGCACTTCTCTGATGCTTTGAAACTGCTGGTCATTATCCTACCTCACTGTTCAATTTTCAGCCCCTCTATAGCTGTCTAAACAACATCAGGCAAACAGTCTTGATGGATGAAGGAAATGCGAATATACAATGATTCATGATCCATTGTGAGTAGTTCAGTGACTTTTTACATAGCTACACATTGTACAGTACACATCTATATTTCTAGATGTTCCTTACATCTAGGTAACCACAGAAAAGACAATAGCACCAAACACGATAAGTAAGAAGTCCTGAACAAGATTGCAGCCAAAAATATGTGAATAGCAGTAATCATACATTAAATAAATAAACATATTAATATAAACTTAAACATAAACATAAACTTTAAAAAAAAAATGTTGTTTTAATTCACCATGGAATTTTATTGGCTGATGAATTTGTGGTTTGGATATTTAAAAAGTGGTGCTGAGATTTAATTCATGATTCTGATGAAGTTTTTACAAAAGCGTGACGCTAAATCTGTTTTGTCTTGAGTAATAAATCTATTTATTGCTATTCACGCATTTTTGGCTGCATTCTTTTTCTGGACTGCTTTCTTATAGTGTTTGGTGCTGTTCCTTACATCTAACCTAACCTAACTTGTTGCCTTTCACCTCACGAGTTTAGCCTTTGCTAGTGAGCCACATTGCAGCAGCAAGCATGCACTATCAGCACCCAGAATAGCTATACTTCTTCTCAGTCCTCAGCCTATCCTCCTCCCTTCCACTAGTGCTTGAATACAGACTGAGCCTAGGTTGCTGGTAGCATTGATGAATTAGGATTCCTTTTCACTAGTGCACCAGCATAACAGAGTGATTCTCATTTTAGTGAACTGTGACATCATTACAGAAGATTATTGTGCAAAATAAACTGGTAAGATGGATGTAAGCGATACAGATGTAATTTTATTCATATGTTACTACTAATAAACTAATTGGAATTGTTACTTTTTAAGATTCATTTACACCGAGACAATTGGTTTATAACTTCACCATACTTGTCATCTGATTATGAGTTTAACTATTCTTCACTTTTCTTGTATGGATAGATTATGCACAGAACAGCTTTACTGAGCTTTTGCCTTAATATTTACTGCCCTTATTTATCTCTAAAAATCACAGGTATATGGCTTTCTGGCAACAAATATGAAAATGTTTATTGGATTGGCATTAATAAGCAATACATTCTGTTCACTGTGGTTTTAAAATAGAAATCAGTTTATTACCACGAGAATGTAATGAAGGCTGACTTGTTCTTTATTATATATTATACAATGCCTGGCCATTAACATTCTAAAATGAGCACGCTGATTGGCCAGCCCAACCAGCGTGCCCATTGTAAATCCGAGAATATACCAACGGAAAAAGGTCCGGTTGCCTGGACTTTTTTCCGTTGCTATATTCTTTAATTTTGAACCAATAAAAAACAAAAAAGTCAACTTCCACAAAAGTAGTATAGTTCGGTACCAATAAAGGCTGTCTTCCAAAAACACAAATTCAAAGCCTCATTCCACAAGATCCACTCGCTTTTTCACAGGTAAAACAAAATTTATTAAACAAATAGAACTCTGCAAGATGGAACTAAAAAGAATTAGGATTTAGCACTTTCGTCTCCAACACTGGAGACCTCTTACTTACTTACTTAATTTCTCTATAAAAATTCATAGACAATTTTATAGAAAAGTTATATATTTATATTTATTTATTTATATATATATATATATATATATATATATATATATATATATATATATATATATATATATATTTTTTTTTTATAGAGAAATTAAGTATATTTATATATATATACATGGTGTATTGACATTCTCTGACTGCAACTGCATTCCACTAATCATGGAATTATTATGTAATTGTTTAATTGTCTAATCATTACTCCCTAATGGATGTACAAAAGGAATGGGAGAGGTGCATTTAATTGATTCTGAAGAGGTCTCCAGTGTTGGAGACGAAAGCGCTAAATCCTAATTCTTTTTAGTTCCATCTTGCAGAGTTCTATTTGTTTAATAAATTTTGTTTTACCTGTGAAAAAGCGAGTGGATCTTGTGGAATGAGGCTTTGAATTTGTGTTTTTGGAAGACAGCCTTTATTGGTACCGAACTATACTACTTTTGTGGATATTCTTTAATTTTAACTTTTATTTTCCAACAAAAATAAAAACAAAATTGGTAGTCCAGACTCCGGACACGAGAGAGACACCATGCAGAAAATACAAGGGAAATCAGGTACGCTGTTTAAAACTAAAGACACGTACCTGATTTCCCGTGTATTTCCTCCATTCTGTCTCTCTCCTACCCTAAAATTCCCGAAACTTTTTTCTTTTTAATTAAAAAAAAAAAAAAAATAGAAAGGAAAAGAGAAGCAACACAGATCTTCTTTTCTCCATTGCTTACTTTCCCGAGCACTGATGTACTGGGTATGCGTGGGAATGCAAGTCCCATACACATGTGCAATACATCAACACAAGGAAGCAGTATACCACCAGCCGTGGAAGAACAGTAATGCGCCGTTATACAAAGACATTATTTAAGAAAAGTATTTTTTTCCTTAAATAATGTCATTGTATAATAGCAATAACTGACTCCTTGGTTGTGGTATATTGAAATTTACCCACGGTTGGCTTTATTTAATCAGTCGGGCTTTGCCCTCATTATTAAACCATGCCAACCATGGGTAAATCTTCAATATACCACATCAACGTCATCAGTTACTATTATATTGTCCACCATTCCTCAGCAGGTTGCAGGTCTAGAAACCAATCCTGTACTCTTAGAAATAATTATAGTATTCAATTATATAAGCTCCTATTCACACTGGGTATTTGTGAAAGAGCTTTCTTCAACATAGTCCAGCTGTTTGGGACAGACTTTCCAGACAATATTAAGAATATAGCCCAATTACTGACTTTCAAGAAAACATTAAGACACCATCTGTTTAACTCATTACATCCGAGTGATGACTCCAGGCATTTCTGCAACTACTTCCTACTGACGCCTTGAGATGTCAAATATTACTTGTTCATATTTGCATTATTGATTCCAAAATCATGCTACAGACAATGTATTGAAAGATTTCATCTTAAAGCTTATACAAGGATAAATATAACTATATGGATATTTGACCTCTGTCTAGTGTAGGTAAAGGAATACTAATTGTTGTTCCTATAATATTTATTTATATTGTCATACATTTCATGTTTTTTGAAATATTTTGGCAACCAAGTCGCACTGACAAAAACTGCTTAGCCTCACACGAAAGCTCTCAGCTGGATGAACAAAATGCTGCTGACAGTTTGTGTGTAACTTAAGTGGTTGCTGAGATATTGTAAATTGTTTACAAAATATTACAAATGAGTTACTGTAACTTATAAAATCCAGTTTAAGACCAAGAATCTAAGGAAAACTACTATTATAAAATTTGTTTGTGCTGAACAGTTTGCCATTTACACTTCTTTATTAACTCCTATGGTTCCAGAGACATGAACATTTGTTTGAAATGTGAGGACTTGATTTGATTCTAGCAAAAAGCTTTGGCTCCGCCCATTGGAAGTTACAATGCAAACTCCCAGAGCTCCATTGGAGGGAATGAGTTAAAGAAAGTAAATGCAAGTGCTGTAGAGACATAGACTAATTCAGTGGTATACTAGTTCTTAGGTTCCACTGTTGTGGTTGTCACATTCCAAAATTTGTAGGTTTGACCTGTTCTGATATTACCTTAGTCTCCCCCACCAATTCCACCTTACCCGTGTACTAATCCTAACCTACCCCTGTCCTTAACTCTAAACTTGCACATTACCTTACAAAAACCCCTTTCCCTAACAACACCACTTAACAACATCCTCAGATGCACACTCACAAATTAGACAAACATACACACAACACTGACCTACCCTAACCCTAACCCAAAATCAATTGCACATGCATAAAAACTAAAACTATCCCCTTACTTAACTCATTCCATGACCCACAAACATTCACAGAGGCATTGTTAACCTACTTACTTTCACACACATATCCCTTCAGTGACACTGACTTTGGCAATTGCTGCTGTCAAAGTAACAGACATTTGATGTGTGACACACACACAAACACGCACACATTTTTATTTATTTATATATATCTATATATATATATATATATATATATATCTATATATATATATATATATATATATATATATATATATATATAGGTCCCCTTCAAAACATCTAAAACCCATTACATCTAATTTCATAACATTTAAAACCCAAAACATCTAAAACCCATAACACTGAATTTCATAACATCTAACAGTACAAATCACATGAAAATAAC
Organism: Protopterus annectens; assembly: GCF_019279795.1. Taxonomy (NCBI): domain Eukaryota; kingdom Metazoa; phylum Chordata; order Ceratodontiformes; family Protopteridae; genus Protopterus; species Protopterus annectens. Next base: position 1,222,831,530 of record NC_056739.1, read on the forward strand.
ATCCCCTCCACATATAATGACATATAATGACACCAAACTACCAAACAAACTTTTAACTACGTTTCTGCAGGGGGGCTTGATACAGTAGGTTTAGGAAATTAACTTTTTTCCGCTGTAGTGCGATCTTGGAGTTGGTATATTTAATTTACGGGGGGGGGGGGTGCAGGGGGCTTCCCCCCCTGCAGAAACGTAGTAAAATGTGTGTTTGGTAGTTTGGTGTCATTATATGTGGAGGGGGTGTTATTTTCTTGTGATTTGTAGTGTTAGATGTTGAAATTAGATTATATATATATTTATATATATATATATATATGGGTCTAGGGCACTGGATCGAACATCCAGTGCACCAACACCCAGTAGGTCAATGTCATAACGTCGAACACAGTGAAATTGACACATTCTGTGCATGCTCTGAGGATTACCTCAGAATGGACTAAAAACATACTCGGAGGCTCTAAATAAAAATCTGCCAAAGCAACTCCAAAGCAGACACCCAAGCAACCGCTACCCCAAAACAAAACACGTGAAACACATAGCTCACAAAGCCAGTGTGCTGAACAGTCACAGCCCTTAAGGCTAAACAACACACCTGATACACTTGTAATATGTGACTCTATCATCAGGCACACTGACGTCCCGCTCACCAGGCTGAACAAGGAGAAGGTCACGGTGAGCTGCCTGTCGGGGGCTAGGATCCGCCACATAACACAAGCACTCAGGTCACTCCAAGGCAAGTACAAATATGACTCAGTCATTGTCCATGCTGGTGTGAATGACCTGAGACGTACCTCCCTGGACTACATGAAAAGAGACATAGAGGAGCTCTCTGAGCATGTAGCCCAGGCCGGTATGACCCTGACCTTGAGTAGCATCTTACCCTCACCAAGAATGATGCCACAATATGAAGACAAGATGATCAATTTCAACAATTGGCTTAAGTATTGGTGTCATTCAAAGGGGATCCAATGCCTGTCAGCCTGGGATGACATGCTCGACAAGCCACGATGCTTCGCTAGGGACGGCTTGCGCCTGTCACCCCTGGGCTTTCGGATATTGGCAAAGGCTCTTGCTTCCCCCATAATGCCTTTTTTAGGCAAGGCTCAAAAGACAAACCCACCTCCATAGGTATCATAAGGGATAAGAATCTAAGAGTAATGCTACTCAACGCCAGAAGTCTAAACCTCAAGATGCATGCACTCAAAACTCTCCTTAGCATGGAGAACATCGATATCTGTGCAGTAACAGAAACCTGGTTCAAGGCTCCCGAGAGCACCCCAGCACTACCAGGTTATACCTCATACCATGCTTTTCGGCCCCAAAACTTGGACCGAACCACAAAAGGAGGGGAGAGTATCAATATTCGTCAAAGATACCCACACCTCCAGGTTGGTGGCACAGCATGAAGCATCAGAGACTATCCATGTGCAACTAACAGTGGGTAAAACTGCCTTCCAGTTTATAGCCTGCTACAGACCACCCTCCCAAACCCAGGAACCCCACTCAGCCTTCCTGAGAATACTGGAAAATATGAAGGTCTCTCCAAACACCATTATATTGGGCAACTTCAACTACCCAAACATAGACTGGGAGCATTACTCTAGTTCCAACACCCTAGCCCAAAGGTTCCTAGAATTTATAAACTCAAATGCTATGGAATAACTTGTTACCACTTCCACAAGAGGGGAAAACATACTGGACCTGATCATCACCAACATGGGGACTCTATGCTCCAGACCAGAAGTGTATCCCTCACTGGTAAGATCAGACCATAAACTAATCTCACTGGATATTCACATCCCGACCCCACCCCCTGCCCAGAAAATCACAGTGAAAAACTTCTCTAAAGCAAATTTCACACTCCTCAAAACCAAGGTGGAATCCTTCAAAGCCCCCGAGCCTGTGGAAAATACAGCCCAGACCGCAGAATCCTTTATAAACGCATTCTATGAACACCTTCAGGAATGCATGGATCATGCAATCCCAAATAAAACCAAGATCCAATCCTCCAAAGGCAGACGTCCTGTCTGGTGAACCCCAGCCATAAACAAACTATACAATAGAAGGAGGAAGCTACTACATGATAGAGCAAAATCCCAAAAAGGGAAGACATCTCTGATCAGTATTAGCAAAAAACTACGGGCACTCATAAAATTGTCTAAGGCCAGCTTCGAGAGAAAAATTGCACAGGACACTAAGGATAATCACAAGGCTTTCTTTAGTTATGTTAGAAACCTGGGTGGGAATTCCCAGATATGCTCAGAATTAGTCCAAAATGACAAAAAATTCATCGAACCCACAGACATTGCCAACATCCTAGCTGACAGGTTCAGCACAAACTTCTCCCCCCCTCCCCACCAAAAGGGCAAATATCTATCCCAGCAGAGTGCTGCCCCCCTGACATCTCAGATGCTCAGGTAAGAGCCGCCCTCTCCAAAGCAAAAAACACAGCATCAATGGGACCAGACGGTGTCCCGGGCTGCGTCCTACATGAACTCCAAGAAGAGCTAAACCCAAACATAAAACTACTGTTTAATCTCAGCCTTACTACAGGATATGTACCCAATGAGTGGCGTACAGCAACAGCGGTCCCTCTCCACAAAGGTGGTCCCTCAACGGATCCTGGAAACTATTGCCCCATAAGCCTGACTAGCTTGGTCTGCAAAGCTATGGAAAGGATCAACATGGACCTCATAAATAAAGATATTGGGGACCTACAGACACTGGATCCTGCCCAGTTCGGCTTTGTTAAGGGCAGATCCTGCCTCTTAAACCTGGTTGATTTCTTTGAAACAGTCACCAAGGCCATTGACGAGGGGAAGGTGGTCCATACAGCCTACATAGACCTCGCAAACGCCTTCGATACAATACTCCACTCGGGCATTATAGATAAGCTCACCAGCTTAAATATAAACCCCTATGTCACTAGATGGGTTGCAAACTGGCTCAAGGACAGAACCCACATGGTTAGAATTGCTGGAGCAATGTCAGACTCCAAACCAGTTACAAGTGGCGTCCCACAAGGCTCAGTCCTGGGACCTCTCTTGTTCGGTATATATTTCTCGGAGGTACAGGCCAATACGGAAGGACTGTGGCTGACCAAGTTCACAGATGACTGCAAACCGGGCACCATAATCGACTCTCCAGCTGACACAAACATCCTCCAAAAGGGCCTCATAGAATCAGACAACTGGTGCCAGAGCCATGGCCTCAAGCTAAATGCCAAAAAGTGTATAGTCATCCCCTTTGGCAAAAACAAAGTGCCCACAAATTACCACATAGGTGGTAATCCATTAAGTACAGAAGAAGTAATTAGGGACCTGGGATCCCAAGTTGATAGCAATCTCTCATTTGACAACCACGTGGCCAAAGTGGTTAGAAAAACATTTTATATAGCCCACCTAATCATGAAGGTATTCACATCTAGATCAGGGGAGGACATCGTGCCTCTTTACTCATCCCTCATCAGGCCCATAATTGAGTACAATGCCCCTTTTGGGATGTACCTTACCAGACACCTGCAGCAACTGGAAAGACCCCAAAAGTACTTCACCAAGAGGATCAAAGGGCTCAAACAGATGCCATATGCTGCCCGGTTAAAGAAACTCCAGGTCTACTCAGTGGCATACTGCCTGCTCAGAGGCGATCTGTGCCTGACGTATAAAGCCATGTCCAACCTGGAATTAATGGACATGCTGCACCTCAGAAAATCCAAATCCCATTGAGCTACGCGCTTGAGAGACTTGAACCTCAGCACTGAAATAAATAGGACATGCTGGAGGGACAGATTCATAACCCAGAGGCTCCCTTCACTCTGGAATAAAATCCCAGTCCAGGTTAGGCAGAGTCCCTCATTGACTCTCTTCAAGAGGAATCTTCATGAGTGGATGGGAGATTGTAGGTTTACCCTGAGTATCACTTCTGTGTCACTGTTAGACAGAGGCACAGTATACTAACCTCGAAAAAGGGCATAGCAAAATTAATTTAAAATGGGTGGCGAAAGCCAAACACACTCTGGCTAGGCTTATAAATGCCCTAGGGCAGATAGCCTAGTATGAACCTATGAACCTATGAACCTATGAACCTAATAGCAATTGTTTTTGAAGGAGGCAAGCACCCCTGTACCCCCACACCCCCTGCTAATTATATATACTAACTCCGAGATCACACAATCCTTGCAGAAAGTAAATTGTCCGTACTCAGGAGCTGATGATCTTGCACACCTGTAGACCCCCCCCCCCCGTCTGTGTGTCAGGAAACTGGACATTTGATCCAGTTCCCTAGACCTATACACACACAAACACACACACACGCACACATGTTTTGGCTGTGTGTTGCTTTTGTCGAGGCCAAGTTTGGTGGTAAAATTATCATTAGTGAAATGCATTGAATTATGGTTTAGTCAAAGTTGAGGAGGTCAAATATAGCATAATTTGATGTATTTCATTTGTTTGCCTATTGTGCAATCATGGAGTTAGTAGGTAGAGCCTCCATGTGGGGGGATGTGGGGGGCAGACACCACTTGTACAAGTAGTTTTTACTTTATTTATATATGTAGTGTCAGGAGCGTTATGATCACAAATATTTTTACATTTCTGATCATTAGCTGTCATTGTGTTTGATTTAGTTGTTACTGATCAGCAACAAACTGGCAGTATATTTTTTTGTTTTGTTCCATTTCATTTTTGGTCAGTACTATTATTTGTATATATGCAGAGTGAAGGAAATACAGAGGTTACAGGCATAGAAGAAACTCAACATTAAACAAGAAACATAATCGAAATAAACAAGAATGTGAATTCTTATCATCCTCAAATGAGAAGGCAAGGAATTTGGTGAATATTCCATGCACTTTAGAGACAACTTTGGGAAGAAGAGTTAATAGCGTTGCAGTCCCATTAAAAACAAATCACAGGCACTGCCTATGAGTTTTGTGAGCTAGAACATTTGTACAAGAATCCTGCATATCTAGTATTACCATCAATAGTGGATTACACATCTAAAGGACAAGTAATATTGCAATCCACGTTACAAATTTCTTCACCTTTAAAAATTGTTTTAAGTCTAAAACATCACAGTAGGCTAACAATGACCATCCTTTCAGAGTAATAAAGATGGGGAAAAATGTTTTTCTTCCTGCAAAAAAAAAAAAACTTTTAGCTAGATAACTTCTAAGTCAAAGGGAGAGACAAGTGTAACTGT